>NC_142078.1:14097440-14187440 GCF_059756535.1 Pantherophis guttatus | reverse complement strand
CTATTCTATTCTATTCTATTCTATTCTATTCTATTCTATTCTATTCTATTCTATTCTACTCTACTCCAGTCCACTCCACTCCACTCCTCTATTCTATTCTATTCTATTCTATTCTACTCTACTCTACTCCAGTCCACTCCACTCTCCACTCCTCTATTCTATTCTATTCTATTCTATTCTATTCTATTCTATTCTATTCTATTCTATTCTATTCTATTCTATTCTATTCTACTCTACTCCAGTCCACTCCACTCTCCACTCCTCTATTCTATTCTATTCTATTCTATTCTATTCTATTCTATTCTATTCTACTCTACTCTACTCTACTCCAGTCCACTCCACTCCAGTCCACTCCACTCCTCTATTCTATTCTATTCTATTCTATTCTATTCTATTCTATTCTATTCTATTCTATTTTATTCTACTCTACTCTACTCTACTCTACTCTACTCTACTCCAGTCCACTCCACTCCACTCCACTCCACTCCACTCCACTCCACTCCACTCCACTCCACTCCACTCCTCTATTCTATTCTATTCTATTCTATTCTATTCTATTCTATTCTATTCTATTCTATTCTATTCTACTCTACTCTACTCTACTCTACTCCAGTCCACTCCACTCCACTCCACTCCACTCCACTCCTCTATTCTATTCTATTCTATTCTATTCTATTCTATTCTATTCTATTCTATTCTATTCTACTCTACTCTACTCTACTCTACTCTACTCTACTCTACTCCACTCCACTCCACTCCTCTATTCTATTCTTCCATTCCATTCCATTCCATTCCATTCCATTCCTCTCCTCTCCTCCCCTCCTCCCCACTCTATTCTGTTCTGTTCTGTTCTGTTCTGTTCTGTTCTGTTCTGTTCTGTTCTGTTCTGTTCCGTTCCGTTCCGTTCCGTTCCGTTCCGTTCCGTTCCGTTCCGTTCCGTTCCATTCCATTCTATTCTTCCATTCCACTCCACTCCTCTATTCTATTCTATTCCATTCCATTCCATTCCATCCCATCCCTGGGGCCAAAGTCGCACAGCTGTGAATCGATTAATGTGCAGTCAAGGGATGGTGGCTTATTTCGGTTTCGTAGCAAATCAGAATGTTCATATTTTTTTTTCTTTAAAAAGCAAGAAATTTTAAAAGGAGGGCTTCACCCGCTTCCCCCCGTTTTGCATTAACATTCACTCCGTCTTCCCTCGGTGCGCCTATACGGTGTACACATATATATATATGTTGTACACACTCATCCGTATCCGTATAGATGTGATTCAATCTGTCACGAGCTTCAGGAAAGCTGGCATTGCAATTTGATTACGGCAACTGTACTTTTTAACTGCTGTCGGAAAAGACAGCTTCTTGTACAAACAGCTGCTCCAACACATGCCTGCTTTCCGGAGACCTGGTTTTAAATCATCCCAGGGTGATGAATCTTTATTTGACACTAATACTTTTTAACTTCATAAGGGACAATTAAAATGAATTGCAGCTAAATGCTCACCCAAGATATCCTGGCTGCCACCGGAAGGGTAACACGCCTTCGCACGCCGCTGTTGTTTTCGGGGTGGGGTGGGGGGGTTGAGGGGAGAAGGTTATAAAAAAATAATAAATAAAAAAATGACGGATGCGATCGGACTTTTCTTGAGGGAAGGTGGGGACATCACCCTAATCGAGCTGGTTTTGAGATTCAGCGGGAAGACACTGGTTTTGAGAAGCGCTGGAAACGCACATGTAGATCCAACTTCTCTGGCTTCTTCTGCTTCCCCTCCTCCTTCTCCTTCTCACTTTTCTTCTCAATCATCTCTATCAATCCTCCTCCTCCTCCTGTCTCTATCTCCTTCTCCTCCTCCTCCTCCTTCTTCTACTCACCTTTCTCATTCTCTTCCTTCTCCTTCTTGCTTTTCCTTTTCCATCAAACATAATCATCCTGCCTCCATCTCCTTCTCTTCCTTTCTCCTTCTCCTCTTTTCTCCTTCTCCTTTCTTTTCCTCCATCATCATCCACAACAACCATCTTCATCCCATTTCCTCCTTCTCCTTCTTCATCATTATCATCGTCTCTTCTTCTACTCCCCTTTCTCATTCTCTTCCTTTTCCTCGCTTTTCCTTTTCCATCAAACATAATCATCCTGCTTCCATCTCCTTCTCTTCCTTTCTCCTTCTCCTTCTCCTCCTTTCTCCTTCTCCTTTCTTTTCCTCCTCCTCCTCCATCATCATCCACAACAACCATCTTCATCCCATCTCCTCCTCCTCCTTCCTTTCTCCTTCTTCATCATTATCATCGTCTCTTCTTCTACTCCCCTTTCTACAGTAAGTGGCCAAAATTGTGGATACCTTTTGGGAAAAGTGTATTTTTGAGGTTTGATGTCTAATAACACTTCTATTTTGGAGTTTCAGAATAATCCTATTGCACTGCTGGAATGGCCTGGGAATAGCCCAGACCTTCACCTAATTGAAAATCGATGGAGCCGACGAAAGAAACTTGTTAGTCAGAAGTGACCCAGCAATAAAACCCAGTTAATAGAAGCCATCATTCAATCTTGGTTTCACATGATAACAGCTGCAGAACTAAAAGGCTTGGTTCCCTCCATGGGAAGACGTTGTAAGGCCGTCATTCATGCTAAAGGTTACCCAACTATTAACTGGAGCCTTGGTGGCGCAGCGGACTAAAGTGCTGTTAAGTAGCACTTAGCTGCCAGCTGCCTGCAATTACTGCAAGTTCGAATCTCACCAGGCTCAAGGTTGACTCAGCCTTCCATCCTTTCGAGGTAGGTAAAATGAGGACCTGGATTGTGGGGGCAATAAGCTGACTTTGTATAAAAAAAGAACACCGCTTGGGGGGGCCGAAAGCCCTATTAAGCAGATATATACAAAAGTATGAAGGCTATTGCTTAACGCATTGTAAGCCGCCCTGAGTCTCCGGAGAATGGCGGCATATAAATTGAACCAATAAATAAATAAATGAATAAATAAATAAATAAATAAACAAATAAACAAACTGACATGGTGATAATTTTTGTCTATCTCGTTTTTTCTAGGGTGAGCATTTTTGTATATCTTGTTTTTTCTACGTGTTTCACTTGTCTTCTTTATACGGTAGCTGCTATTCTAGTAGCAAATTCTTCATAAAAGTTCTTGCATTACATTCTTGATTAAATTATCTTTCCATTGATATATAATTTTATGGGACTACTCCCCCAAAAAGTGGTGTGTGTTATTGATTGATTGATTGATTGATTGATTGGTTCGATTTATATGCCGCCCTTCTCCGGAGACTCAGGGCGGCTTACAATGCGTTAAGCAATAGCCTTCGTACTTTTGTATACACCTGCTTAGTAGGACTTTCGGCCCCCCCTAAGCGGTGTTCTTTTTTTATACAAAGTCAGTTTATTGCCCCCACAAACTGGGTCCTCATTAGCTACGTTTTAGAAAATACACTTTTCCCAAAAGGTTTCCACAATTTTGGCCACGACTGTATAAGCGATAACTATGCAGTCAGAGAGCCTCAAAGGTAGTAACAGAAACAACAGACAAGCCAAGTGCGGAGTAGGGAAAAAAGTCTACTTGATGGGTTACAATAAACCACAGTTTGTTCAGAACCAACCTAGAACTAAGGAGAAATTTCCTGACAGTGAGAACAATTAACCGGTGGAACAACTTGCCACCAGAAGTCATGAATGCTCCAACACTGGAAGTTTTTAAGAAGATGTTGGACAACCATTTGTCTGAAGTGGTGTAGGGTTTCCTGCTGGATCAGGGGGTTGGACTAGATGACCTCCAAAGTCCCAACTATGTTATTCTGAAAGGTATGATCTGGATCTATATATTCGTGTTATTTTCAACAGAGACTGAACCCAGAGGTAGCCCAGAAGCTGTAAAATGCACAGGACCGCATTAAGATATGTCTAGTCTAGTGAAGAGAAGGACTAGGGGAGACACGATAGCAATCTTCCAATATCTCAGGGGCTGCCCCAAAGAAGAGGGAGTCAAGCTATTCTCCAAAGCACCTGAGGGCAGAACAAGAAGCAATGGGTAGAAACTAATCAACGAGAGAAGCAACTTAGAACTAAGGAGAAATTTCCTGACAGTCAGAACAATTAATCCATGGAACGACTTGCCTCCAGAAGTTGTAAATGCTCCAACATTGGAAGTTTTTAAGAAGATGTTGGATAACCCTTTGTCTGAAGTGGTGTAGGGTTTCCTGCCTAAGCAGGAGGTTGGACTAGAAGACCTCCAAGGTCCCTTCCATGTCTGTTATTCTGTTTATGCCCAATCTGGGCATGTTTAAATTTTGCCCTGTGGCACCTGCCCTACCAATATTCTAATCCAACGTGAGATGGGACTACTGTCCTTCCACCTAGAGCTGTAAAAGGTGGGCAGGCAACTTCCTGTACGGCCAACTAAGTCCACGAAACAGCGCTTCTGAATTACAGCAAAGCTCCCCGAGCGCGGTCCTGAGCTGAAGTAACAGTCTGCAGCCAGAAATATTTTAATTAGCTCTCTGCTGGACTCACTGTATTTAAAAATCAATGAGTGGCTGCAGCACTAAAGCTCAGGTTTGCAACTTTCCTTCTCTTCATATAATTGATCCCTCTGTGGCCCAAACACACGTGTGGCAAACTCCACAGATTTCTGAAGATAACTGGGTTTTTGGGGTTGTTTTTTTTTTGCAGTATGGATTAAAAAGCTGCATTGCTGGGGTTTCCAAGCTGCATGTTAGGGTTTATTTATTATTTGATCAACCCCCCCAAATTGTATAAAACAAACGGAGTTGAAGACAAAAAAAAAGGTATCCAATTTAAACTATTTATTTATTATCCTTTGTTTATAAATAACTCAAGGCGGCAAACGTCCTATCCAGAGCTCAACAGGAACGAGATTCGGGTCACTGGATATTTAAAGAGCATCACTGTAGATTAGGAAGCTGCCCTAAATCAGTCTGTATAATATTCTCCTTTATCGGTACCTGTCTGTCTGTCAGTCTGTCTGTTGTGTTGCTGATCCAGCAAAAAACACCAATAGCAAAGCACAACAAAATAGCACAAAATAGCAGCATTTATTGATGAATGTATCTTTTCTTTTATGTACACTGAGAGCGTATGCACCAAGACAAATTCCTTGTGTGTCCAATCACACTTAGCCAATAAAAAATTCTATTCTATTCTATTCTATTCTATTCTATTCTATTCTATTCTATTCTATTCTATTCTATTCTATTCTATTCTATTCTCCCCTCCCCTACTCCATTCCATTCCATTCCAATCCAATTGTAATTCTATTCTATTCTATTCTATTCTATTCTATTCTATTCTATTCTATTCTATTCTATTCTATTCTATTCTCCCCTCCCCTACTCCATTCCATTCCATTCCAATCCAATTGTAATTCTATTCTATTCTATTCTATTCTATTCTATTCTATTCTATTCTATTCTATTCTATTCTATTCTATTCTCCCCTCCCCTACTCCATTCCATTCCATTCCAATCCAATTGTAATTCTATTCTATTCTATTCTATTCTATTCTATTCTATTCTATTCTATTCTCCCCTCCCCTACTCCATTCCATTCCATTCCAATCCAATTGTAATTCTATTCTATTCTATTCTATTCTATTCTACTCTACTCTACTCTACTCTACTGTACTCCATTCCATTCCAATCCAATCCAACTGTAATTCTATTCTATTCTATTCTATTCTATTCTATTCTATTCTATTCTATTCTATTCTATTCTATTCTATTCTATTCTATTCCATTCCACTCCACTCCACTCCACTCCACTCCACTCCACTCCAATCCAATCCAATCCAATTGTTATTCTATTCTATTCTATTCTATTCTATTCTATTCTATTCTATTCTATTCTATTCTATTCTAAACAGGAGGAATTCTTAGCTGTGATAGTTTTCAGGGCATCTTTAAAATTGGGTGGGGGGGGAAAAGTATTCTAATTTTATCTTCACTAACCTCCACCTGAAACTTACTTTTGTCCTGTAATATATTTAACAGATTAGTAACGAAGCAGGTAATATTAGTGCATTACATATTTGCCCTTTTTGAATATTTTGTTATCTGCATCGGAGTACAATTTGTTTCTTTTGCAGATATTCCTCCATATTCTCTCGTGTTTTACTTTTGGGATTTTTATTTACCCTCTTTTGAGAAGGGCCCGTGGGTTTCATCCGACTCTCAAAAAGGGGGCCCAGGGGGTGAAAATGTTAAGAATTCCTGCTTTAGAGAATCTTTCCAGAGGTAAGTTGATAATAAAAACAGGAGAGGGATGACCCAGTAATATGGGCAATGCAATTTCTCTTTACAGATTTCAAAGAATTTGAAAGAGGCCGAGTCAGGCCGCTGTTTTCATTTCTAATTTTTAATACTTTGCTCATTTCCCCCTCGTTTTAAGAGTGTGTGATCTCTCTTTAGCACTTAAAAAGGTACAAGTGGAAAACATGCATGTTTGCAGGTGCAGTAACATCATAAATGGCATGTATTTTGAGAGCGAGGGAGGAAAAAAAAAAAGAGAGCCAAAACTCAAAAGAAAACCCAACAATTCTCTCTCTCTCTCTGTCTTTTTTAAGTGTTTCTAAAAATCAAGAATTTTGATGCATTTAATTAGGTGGCAGTATACAGTTTCCTTTTTTTAAAAAAAAAGTGGGGGGGAAAAGCACTGAAGAAACTATGCAGATGTTTAATTTGGATACACCTGTTCGGGCTAGAAATGCTTCATTATGGAAAATGGAAATTAAAACCTCTCATTTGCGTCTACCTGATTTTTAATATCAAACCATTATCTCAGGCATATTTTTAATCGGCGACCCCGCAGTCTATTTCCTTTCTCCATCTTTTATCTGCTGTGGATGATGTGGTTTTGTTTTGGGGGTTTTTTTCCTTCCTTTTTTTGGAAAGCTATTTAGTACCCACGATCGTGTGGGAGGAGGAAAAAAAAAACCCACCACATTTGTTCATAATTATCCAGACGTAAATGTGGAACACAACTGGTACAAGAGCAGCATGCGAAAAATGTATTTAAGGTCTACCCTCCCAAAATGCTGCTAAAAGCTATTAACCAGTACGTGTTAATTGCCGCAGCATTCATATTAATTTTCACTTCAGGCCCGACATTGCTGAATATTTCCCTTGATACGTTTTAAACAAAGTTTAATTTAAGGAACTGCTTCTATCAACACTTATGAAAATTAACAGCCAAGCAATTAGTACTCATGAATTATCCTTTCCCCCTGCCTCCTTGCTAAAAAACAGTTGCTAACAAAGAAAATGTTGTTGGGTTTCTTTTCAGAGAGGGCTCGCTGGCCTTGGACACCCCTTTCCCCCCCAATGCCCCCAACCTCAAATTTGATGGGCTCAGCCGCAAAGGGCTGAAATACGTTATCAGATTATGGCAGGGAAGTTTTATTTTTGCTGCGTTTATCGGAAGTGCAAGGCAGAGGTTTAAAAAACAACAACAATCACCATTTTTTCCCCATGTTTGATTTTCTATTGTTTTCACAACCTGAGCAACTCCTAGAAACTTTGCATGGATGAAACAATACGGACAGAAAAGGAGACATTAATTCAGGGTAAGGGTCTCCGAAGATTCCCACCCATTCAGGTTGTCCCAAAGGTGCTTTTTCAAAAAGACGTTGTTGTTTTTTTTTTCCTTGAAGACGAAGAACGGAAGAAGCTTCTTGGATGAGAAGCGAAACGTCTTGAAGGAAAAACGAAGTTCGGTTCGTTTTTGGGACAATTTAGGATAAGGTTAACAGAGGTTACCTTATTATTATTATTATTAAGGTAATAGGGACACAGTGGCTCAGTGGCTAAGACGCTGAGCTTGTCGACCGAAAGGTCGCCAGTTCAGTGGTTCGAATTCCCAGTGCCGCGTAACGGGGTGAGCCCCCGTGACTTGTCCCAGCTTCTGCCAACCTAGCAGTTCGAAAGCACGTAAAAAAAATGCAAGTAGAAAAATAGGGACCACCTTTGGTGGGAAGGAAACAGCATTCCGTGCGCCTTTGGCGTTGAGTCGTGCCGGCCACATGATCACGTCTTACCCATGGATGGGGTATTTTTTGGCTGGAAATTGTTGTTGTTGTTGTTGTTGTTGTTGTTGTTGTTATTATTATTATTATTATTATTATTATTATTATTATTATTATTATTATGGTTTTTCGCACAGTCAGCCAGATGTTCAGACTAAATTTGGCATTTCTGTCTGCCTATCGTCCTGCCGAAAGAACTGGGGTAAGCAGATGAGGTATGATTGCGGGAGGTAAACTTTATTTTATTATTATTATCTCTTTTATTTATTAAATAAAATTTTTTATTTATTTATTTATTAAACATGAAACTCAAGTAAAGTGAGTTTTGCCCCAGTTTACAACCTTTCTTGCCACAGTCATTAAGTGAGTCACTGCAGGTGTTAAGTGAACCAGGTGGTTGTTTTTGCAGCTGAATAGAATAGAGTAGAGTAAGTAGAGTAGAAGTGGAATGAAGAGGAATGAAAAATGAGTAGAGTAAAGTAGAGTAGAGTAGAGTAGAGTAGAGTAGAGTAGAGTAGAGTAGAGTAGAGTAGAATAGAATAGAATAGAATAGAATAGAATAGAATAGAATAGAATAGGAATGAAGAATGAAGAATGAAGAATGAGTAGAGTCGCATCCTGGACATAAATAGTTTCAACTCCTACCCTCAAAACGAGGCTATAGAGCACTGCACACCAGAACAACTAGACACAAGGACAGTTTTTTCCTGAACGCCATCACTCTGCTCAACAAATAATTCCCTCAACACTGTCGAACTAGTTACTAAGTCTGCACTACTATTAATTTTCTCATCGTTCCTATCACCCATCTCCTCCCACTTATGACTGTATGACTTAACCTTGTTGCTGGTATCCTTACGATTTATATTGACTGTTTCCTAATATGATTTGGTTGTTTATTTGTTCCCTATGACTATCATTAAGTATTGTACTTTATGATTCTTGACAAATGTATTTTTTATGTACACTGAGAGCGTAGGCACCAAAGACAAATTCCTTGTGTGTGGCCAATCACACTTGGCCAATAAAAGAATTCTATTCTATTCTATATTCTAATCTAGAGTAGAATAGAACAAAAATTTTATTGTCATTTTAAATGTTCACTAATCAGCCTACATTAAAATAAAATTTTCGTGGCATTCAGCTCTCAAAAGATAACCAACATCCATATACCCACAAACGCACACACACATATGACACAAAGAAACATCACATTCTATGTATACATATACCTACATGGCCAAAACAAAGAAGAAGGAGAAGAATCCTGTGAGTTTACAAGACGGATGGCAAGCCTTGATAGTACAGTGGTCTAATGCATCCTGTTATTAACACAGCTGCCTGCAATTACTGCAGGTTCGAATCTCGTCAAGGCTCAAGGTTGACTCAGCCTTCCATCCTTTCTAAGGTAGGTAAATTGAGGACCCAGTTTGTGGGGGCAATAAGCTGACTTTGTATAAATATACAAAAGAATGAAGGCTATTGCTTAATGCATGGTAAGCCGCCCTGAGTCTCCGGAGAAGGGCGGCATATAAATCAAATTAAAATAATAATAATAATAATAAGGAAACAAAACTGATACAGAATCTTAGGAATCGTGCTGTAGATACTTCGAAACCTCCTCCCAGAGGGAAGCAACAGAAACAGACTGAAAAACCGTCATATGTCCCTATTATCAGTTGCTGCTGTAACTCTGGTCACTAAAGGAATCGTTGTAAATCAAACTTGGCTTAGGATAAAATGTTCACACCTTTTAAACAACTCTTTCCCTCTTTCTAAAAAACCCCTCCCCCCCCCCCGATTTCAAATACGACAATTTGAATTCCTTTTATATGTAGGAAGAGTTGCAGGGTTTTTTGAGGGTTTTTTCTTTTTTTGTTGTTTTTTTGCAAACATTTATAAATTCTTTGCCTGGGAATAGAAACGTGCCTGATTTGCATAATTAACTGAACCAGTTGGGTCTCTTGAGGAAGGAATGCCTAATTGGGAAGAGATGGGGAAGTCTATTACGGGAGGAGGAGGGGAGGGAGTTTGGGGGCCTAATTAAGCATGCTTTAAAAAAAAAAATCCCTACTTAATTATATATTTACTCCAGAGGCTGGGGTGACTCTTGAATTTTTTTTTTTTTTCGTTTTCAGATTGGGAACACGAGCTTTGATTCTCTCTTCTTCTTCTTCTTCTTCTTCTTTTTTTTTAAAGAAAAGAAACAAGTTTTAACGACCAGGGGAAAATGTTCCTTCTCTTCTCGACTGGCTCAGTAAATTTTTATTTTGATGGGGGAGAAAAGCAAAGCTGAGCTATTGAAACTTGAGAAAGCGAGCTGGCAGTAGTTAAGCTGATCCTTCGCTGAATTTTTGTGCAATGATGGCCGTTTTTGAATAAGAGCTGGGGAAAAAAAAGCGCCCCCAAAAATGCAGTGATAAAAGATGCATCTTTATGGACTCATCGCGTCTTTTCTTGCTGGCGTGCATCGGGGAGGCCTACGTTGCTTAATTGTCACAGGCAATATTTTATCGGAACAGATTTAAGGCTCTAACTGAACTCCACTAAGCTATGCAATAAGAAGTTTTGGTTCATCTTCGGCTTTTGTGCCTTGGGTAGTATACATCTGGGACTAATAAACCCTAGTTTTATTAACCTAACAAGTAAGTTGAGTAGAGCTGAATTCCCAAACTGGCTCAGGTCACGATGGTGTTAAAACTGTCGTTGCTTCAATCTAAATTGTTTGATGAAACCATCAGGGGCTGATTGACATCTGGGATTCCGACAGAAGCAAAATATAGGGTTGGATTGGACCTCCAATCTTTATCTTTATCTTTATCTTTATTCAAATTTCTATACCGCCCTTCTCCTTTCGGACTCAGCGGTTAAGATTCCACAGACCAATAAAACTTGATTATGGAGAAATACTACCCGTATTTCCCTGAAAATAAGACCCTGTCTTATATTTTTTTGAACCCTGAAATAAGCGCTTGGCCTTATTGCCATGCGCTCAAAAGCCCAATGGGGCTTATTATCAGGGGATGTCTTATTTTGGGGGAAACAGGGTATTGTTTCTATCCTTAATGATAAGGACACCATCCTGCAGAATTAAGGAAGGGGTTGGTTTGATGGACGGAGAAAGCTATGCTGGGAGTTGGCGCAGGTCAGAGATAAACTGAAGGTGTTTTGAGAACTTTGCTTTCATTTAATTTGGAATAAGCTGAGAATGAGTTAATTCTCAGCCGTTTTTAATAAAATCTGTTTGTTTTTTGGGAACTGTTTTGCATTTAATATTAACTACGTGGGCCTGGGTCACAACCTGGCCTAAATCTTTTTAAATGTAAATTTTCATTTGTTTTTTAAATTATGGGGTATTTTAAATTTGTCTCAGCCAAATTATTTAATTCGTTTTTATTCTATTTTAAATTTTTTGTATTTATGTGTTTTATTCTGTGGCTGTTCACTGCCCTGAGTCCTTCGGGAGTAGGGCGGTATAGAAATCCAATAAAATAAATAAATAAATAAATAAATAAACACTGGGTCAGCCAATGGGGACTGTTTGGAAACTGAAACTAATCTGCTGAATTGAAACTGAAACTCATCTCTGCTGTACTCCTGTGTGCGTTTGTCCTTACAATCTCTCCTTTCTACCACGTTGGAAGAATCAGCCATTGTATATTTATCTTCACGTGTTCTATCGTATATAAAGAGAAGTTAATGAATCCTGCTGAATCAGTTATCTGTGTGTGCTTTCTGGATACGATTTTTGCAACAAACTCTGACAGAATCCAATCACCGTTTCAGCTTCCTGAATCCGAGCTGCGCTTGGATTGGGACGTTTTATTTCGGGGGACCCCAAAGCAACAATGGGGGAAAAAAAAAACAACAACCGAAAAACAGAGCCGCGCGTTGCTCTCGCTTACCTTGCCATCAAACTTGGAGTATTCGTTGAAGGGGTTGTTCAGCTGCAGAGGACACTGTTCCAGTCGGACTGAGAGGATTGATGGCTTCACGGGAGTATGGACCGGCTTCACCTTGAAGTTCTTCTTCTCGAAGAGGCGGCTCAGCTCCTCGGCTGGGGGTTCAAAGAACGAGAGGATCACGGCAACGTCTGCCGGAGATTCTCAAATCACGGTGGTCTCAAAGGTGTTTTTTTTTACAAGGGCAACGGGAGTTGGGTTTTTCCTTGAGGAAGACGTTTGGCTTCTCAGCCAAGAAGCGAAGCGTTTTCCTCAAGGAAAAAAACTGAAGTCCAGTTGCCCTTTGAAAAAAGCACCTTTGAGATGACAACATCTGCTGTCCTCGTCCCGATAAACCCCTTTTATTTAATTTATAGTGAATTCCTCTCCAGCAAAGTCTTTCCTCTCCCACAGCCTTTCAAGATCGTTCATATTTACCAACCTTTATCGGGCTTGGAGAGTGGCCAGGCCGATATCTTTTAGATTCCACAATACTTGGCAAGAATGCAGGAACAGATCTTCACCCAAATGAACTAATTGTCTCCTGCAAACTCCCCTCCCCTTCGCTCCTCTTTATTCCCTATGGGAGGGGCCATTCATCGTCCACCTGTGGCTTTACTCCTGAGTCGACCCTTGTTTCTTAGCTGTTCCCTTCTCCTGACAGTTCTGTGCATGCGCACACTGGGAACAATCTCCAGCTGTTTGTCTGCCTCACTGATGTCCGACTCCGAAGACAGCTGACAACTGTCAGACAGCCCTGGCCTCCTCTCTGCCTCTGACGTAGAGCCCTCATCAGAGCCTTCCCCAGACTCCAGGACTGGCCCAGGTTCCTCCCCAACCTCCTCACTGTCCGAGTCTGCTGCCAGATCCACTGGTCACTGGAGAGGCCACAACAGACGCTCCCTCTAAGGCTGAAACCCCCCAATGGAAAGCTAGTCTATGGGGAACTGGAATTTAGTGCTTGAGCTAAAGAATCATAGTTATCCAGGGTCCCTATCCCCATTAATTAAAGTATATAAAGCTAAGGTTACCCTTATGCTCTTGTACGGAGCAGAAATTTGGAGTCTACACTCAACCACAGTCCTAGAAAAAAAAAAAAAAACACACAGTCCCAGCATTTGAGATGTATTTTGGGTGTAGATCTAAGAACATCATTTGTTAAACGGCAGAATGAAAACTTGCCCGACGGGAGCTAGCTCACGGAGAGGACAGTGTGAGCCAAAAATATTGAGATGGAGGAGGTGCAGCTGGGCCACCGTTACAAAAAAAAAGAAGACGCTGAGCTAACTCAACAGAGGCACGGAAGAGCTAACTGAGGATTAAATGGTCACCACCGTCACTAAAACCATGTATGTCACAGCCTCTGGGTCAGCTGTTTTACCTATTTCGAAAAGACCACTCTGCTTTGGAAAAAAAAACAAAACACAAAATCAGAAAGAAATTCCTATCAAGCAGTGTTTAGAGTGCAGTACTGCAGGCTACTTCTGCTGATCCCCGGCTGCCAGTAATTTGGCAGATCGGTTCTCACCAGGCTCAATTTTGACTCAGCCTTCCATCCTTCCAAGGTCGGTAAAACGAGGACCCAGATTGTTGGGGGATCAGAGGCTGACTCTGTAAACCGCTTAGAGAGGGCTGTAAAAGCAGTGTGAAGCGGTATATAAGTCTAAGTGCTATTACTATAGTGCTATCGCTAACAATGATCTTGACATGCTACGTCGAGTTATTCTTCGGGGCTTGACCATCTGATGTTGAGTTTCATCGGTGTGGTTAAAAAAAGCTCATTTTTTAACAGGCAATTTTGCTCGTCAGGAAAAGATTGCGAAGATCCCGGCTTATGGTTTGTTTGTTTGGCTGGCACGGGTGCCGATTCCATCTCCAAAATTATTCTCTGCTTGAATTAAGGGAAGTGTTGGGTGTGTTTGTGTGTTTGATGGGGTAATCTGGGAAACTATGATACGGCACAAAGGATCAGAAGACAGGACTTGATTTGAGGTCGTTAATGTTCTCTGCGTTTGGTTGTTTTCTTGCAGACGTTGTAACCTGACTAGGGAACATCATCAGTGCTGGAAAGAAGCGGGGTGAGGTGTGTTGCTCTCTCTTTACATACAAATGGTTTGAGGAGCCTTGGTAGTACAGTGGTTTAATGCACCCTGTTATTAAGACCAGCTGCCTGCAATTTCTGCAGGTTCGAATCTCCCCAGGCTCAAGGTTGACTCAGCCTTCCATCCTTTCTAAGGTAGGTTAAATGAGGACCCAGTTTGTGGGGGCAATAAGCTGACTTTGTATAAATATACAAAAGTATGAAGGTTATTAACGCATTGTAAGCCGCCCTGAGTCTCCGGAGAAGGGTGGCATATAAATCAAATTAAAAAAAAATAAAAATTGTCATTTGCTACGGGAAGGGGTTTTCCAAGCTTCTTCGTTCACAGCCACAGAATTTAAGCAGAGCACTTCCCAAAATAAGGTGGGACCTTAATAACGTTGCAAAATACAACAGTGTACAGTTCATAAACAGTGAACTGGTTATTTCCATGTATTGTTAAGGGAAAACAAGGAAAAAAAGCGGAGAGAATTTGCTAGGAAAGGCGTCCGCTGTGAAGGCCAATTCCCGAAAGGACCAGCTGAACTGCAAGGAATCTCGTTGTGTATTCACCGAATGGATAAAGCTTTAAAGCGACGAAACGCGACTCCCTTACGTTACGAGCTCACAGCTTCTCAGAGTAAAGCGGAATGATCTCTCACCAGTCCCGTTCCTGGGAGGAACAGCAGCTTAATAAATAAAACAGTGGACCGTAGTGCGTAGTGAACGAAGGCGCACAACGAAACCCATATCCTTTGGCTACCCTTGAACAAAGAGGACAAAAAACTAATCCGCTCAGATTAGCAGCTCAGCTAAGGGCAGCGACCAGTGCAGCTCAGGACAACAGAAGTGGTTCCAAAGCTCGGGATCGTTCTCTTTATGGGGTCCGGAATGGAACTGCTTGTGGGAAAATGGGGAAACACCACAAACAGCAACCCTGGCAATCTCTAAAGCTTTAGCTCAGTGGTGAAATCCTCCGTGGGTTGCTTCCGGTTCGCTGTGGCATGGTAAATGTGTGCACAGTGCACACGAAACGCACACTTCATGTGGAAAAAGGATGCTTAAGAAGGTAAGTAGAACAGCAAAGGCGGGGAACAGCTGTGCCGTGTGATTTAGATTCGCTAGAAAGTCGGATTTCCTGCTTTCTAGCGAATCTAAATCGCGCGGCACAGCTGATCGTCGGAAATACCAGTTCGGATGAACTGGTAGCTTTTTTTCCCTACAGGTTTGCCCAAACTGGTAGCTTTTATTACTATCAGTTCGTGCGAACCGGTAGCATTTCATCCCTGCTTTAGCTGTTCCCAAGGATTGAATCTTATCGGATCCATCAGGACAAAAAAACAGAAGCAGGCCTCCTCCAAAATATTCCAGCTCTTGACCAACCTGTGGTTAAACATGGGTGTTGGACTACAAGTCCCATCATCCCGCTTGCTCAGGAGATCTTCTGGCTAGGGATGATGGACCCTGAAGTCCAGATGGGTGGCATTGCATGGAGGGACAGCTCACATTTTCGGTGAATTCTTTAAAGGGAGCTTGTCCGGCGTTGCTCATCTTTTTCCCCCAAGCGATCTCCAAAATTGTTCTCATCCTTTAAGGTAAAGGTTCCCCTCGCACATATGTGGTAGTCGTTCCTGACTCTAGGGGGCGGTGCTCATCTCTGTTTCAAAGCCGAAGAGCCAGCGCTGTCCGAAGACGTCTCCGTGGTCATGTGGCCGGCATGACTCAACGCCAAAGGCGCACGGAACGCTGTTTCCTTCCCACCAAAGGTGGTTCCCTATTTTTCCACTTGCATTTTTTTACGTGCTTTCGAACTGCTAGGTTGGCAGAAGCTGGGACAAGTCACGGGAGCTCGCCCCGTTATGCGGCGCTAGGGATTCGAACCCCTGAACTACCAACCTTCTGATCGTCTTAGCCACTGAGCCACCACGCCCCATTCTCATCCTTTATCATGCAACAATTTACAGACAAAGCAGGTTTTATGCATGAAACAGGCCTGGAAACAAACAGTGAATAAAATAATGTGGTTTTTTTACCCGAACAGGTGGCATTTCTTTCTTTCCACTGAACGTTTTTGCATTTGATCTGATTCTGCCTCTCTTTCCTTAGCCGTTCGAGTCTCTGAGCTTAGAAACAGGAGAGAGAAAAAAAATATTATAATGTTTAAGTTTGTCAACGAAAGTTTGCTACGAACAAAAGACATAATTAACTACCTTTCTATGAATAAAGATGTTTTATGCTGCACATCTATGGGTGGGGGTGCAGGCAATAAAATTTTAAAGGTGGCACTTCTGAAAAGCAAATACCAACAAAAACATGAAAATGTTCTTGATTTATAATTGAAATTAGAGGATATAAAACATTAATAGAGATCATAAAGATAGTATTAACATGGAAGAGAATAATAAAATGTGAAAACTTCTGTGATTAATATGACATTTCATTATATAAATCATTAATAACGGTCTTAAAGGAATTTTAATGCACAAATGAACTGAAGTGAATATTACATTACAGGAATAAAATTACTGTTATGAATTACTCTCCCCGTTTCAAAAATTAAAGATAAATGAACTCAGACTAGACTATTAAAGTTTTAAATATAAAATCTTTTATCAAAAAAAAAAAAAATCGTGAAAATTATAAAATGTCAACGCTATATAAATTAGCATAGCTTTTCCTTCCCTCTGCTGGAACAGTTTATAGGTAGTAAAAATAAATGATTTGTATCTGCGCAACATTAGTCAAATCTTAAAAAATGAATATCATTTTTCCTCTTTACATATTTTCGAGTCCACATCCAAAACAGCCCACACTCAAATAGGTGGAATATCAGTAATCAGAAGACGGGTGTGTTCGCTGCCGCTTGGAATTCGCTCTATGTTTTAAATGTCAGATATATTTTTCTCCCCCAAGGAGACAAAGAAGAAGAAACGTTGGAGAAACTGGTGAAGACTGGTTTAAAAAAAAGAAAAAAGAAAAAAGAATTTCTCTCTCTGAATGTACAAACTCCCAGAAAACAACATGTCGAGACTCGGATTTTTTTTTAGCCAAAGTAGGCTAAAAAATAAAAATGAGTGATTTACCATACAGGCAAGTCCTAAACTTATAACAGCTTGTTTAGTGACTATTCAAAGTTACAAAGACACTTGAAAAAAGTAACTGATGATCATTTTTCACACAATCGTTGACTCATGGGCACGTGATCAAAATTCAGATGCTTGGCAACTGATTCATACTTATGACGGGCTAAACATATTTTTAATTTTTAATTGGTTTGTCATTTTAAACTGGGGCCAAATTAGTATATATTCTTTTAATTGTTTTTAATGTTTGTATTGTACGTTTTTATCTGGCTGTACACCGCCCTGAGTCCCTCGGGAGAAGGTGCAGTATATAAATGTGAAATAAAATAAAAATAAATAAAATAAACAGCTGCGGCAAGTAAAAGGGGGCAAAACTCACTTAAATGTTTCACTTAGCAATGGAAATTTTGGGCTCAGTTGTGGTCATAAATCAAGGACTACCTGAATAGTGATTACTTTCTGATGTGGGTTTTGTTTTGTTTTTTTCCTTCCCTGACTTGAGTCGTTAAAAAAGGAAAGCTAGTAAAATTAAATAAGCCCCAAGATCCCCTCATAAGCGGTGTGCCTACAAAGTCAGTTTATTGCTCCCAACAATCCGGGTCCTCAATTTACCTGCCTCGGAAGGATGGAAGGCTGAGTCAACCTTGAGCCTGGTGAGATTTGAACTCGCACTAATTTCAGACAGCTGGCAGCTAAGTGCTACATAACAGCACTTTAGTCCGCTGCACCACCAAGGATCATCTACCTTTGGCCATCGATTGGGCAACGATTTGTCTGAAATTGTATAAGGTTTCCTGATTTGTCCGATTTGTCTGAAATTGTATAAGGTTTCCTGCTCGAGCAGGAGGTTGGTCCCTTCCAACTCTGTTATTTTGTTAGAACATAGACTAACAAAGTTGGAAGGGACTTTGGAGGTCTTCTAGTCCAACCCCCTGCTCAAGCAGGAGACCCTGGACCATTTCATACAAGGGGTTTAAGAATGCCACGCTGAATACGCTTACTCAAAACTACATTGAGTAGAGGAAGATTCCCATATCTACGATGCTTGATTAACAAGAGTTGGAAGGAATCTTGCAGGAATCTTGTAGGTCTAGTCCAACCCCCTGCCCAAGATCTTCTAAAGCTCAGAAGGTATGTAAATAGAAAGACAATAAAAGAGGGAAAAGGACCACTTGGAGCAATCCTCGGCTTGATTGAAAAGCCCACGTTCAATCGACGACATCCTTCAGGGGAGAGAAACGGAGCTTTGAAGAGAGACTTAAGACATAGTCACTCAACTTACGACCAAAATCGGGACCAGAGTTTCCCTTGTTAAGCAAGGCGGCTCTTAAGTGAATCACAGTTTTGTTTTTTGTTTCAAAATAGTGTCGATTATGTTCCCAGTATAATTTGTGAAGGGGGCATGAGGTGAATGAGGAGAAGGGTGGATTGGTGTCCCATTTTAGGTCAAGAAGCTCAGCGCTGGTCCATTCTGGTCCGTCCAAATTCAACCCAACGCGGTGACAACTTTCAACGTTCCTGTCTCTGCCTTTCGGCCTCTTTTCAATCTTGGACCATGAAGCTTACAAGATTTGCCAAGAGCATGGAAGGTAGCAAGAACGGAATCCCAGAATATCTGGTATTTTACCAGCTTGTCAAATTCTGGGCTAGCTGTCTAGTAATTTATATTGGTAAGAAGCTGCTGTCCAAGGTGCTGGATCTTGGCAAAACAGCTTAACTGGGGCCAGAATTTCCACCGCTAAGTGAAGTGGGGTTGTTAGGCGAAACACCGTATGATTTCATTGCTTGGGGAACGCAGTTTCAGGACTTCTAGTCGTGGTCATTATGGGAGGACTGGACTGTCAGTAGACGAGGACTGGATACCGGTTTTAAGGGAAATCCATTCTAGTTCTTGAGCCAACGAAAGACATCAATTCAGACTCAGCTGTCTCATTCTTCGTAAGCTGGGAGAAAAGTCAATGATTGGAAGTCCCTATTTGGTTATTTCCAATAAAGGAGCATTAGGTTGAATTAGAATGCTACAGATAATTAAACAATTAAGCGTGTACCCAATCGAGAGGAAGCAGAGGTTACAAAAAATGAAGAGGAGGAACAATGAGTGTATATGAGTGTAGAAGGAAGGACCAACTTTTCTATGTTTCAATCAGTATGTATGTATGTATATATGGATGGATGGATGGATGGATAGAGAATAATTAGGACTGCAGAAAAAACAATGGCTACCAACCAGCCTTCCATAGAGGACCTGTATAATGCACGAGTCAAAAAGAGGACTGTGAAAATATCTACAGACCCCTTGCATCCTGCACGTAAATTGTTTCAACTCCTACCCTCAAAACGAGGCTATAGAGCACTGCACACCACAACAACTAGACACAAGGACAGTTTTTTTCCCAAATGCCATCACTCTGCTAAACAAATAATTCCCTCAATACTGTCAAACTATTCACTAAGTCTGCACTACTATTAATCTTCTCATCGTTCCCACCACCCATCTCCTCCCACTTATGACGGTACGACTGTAACCTTATTGCTGGTAATCCATACGATTTATATTGACTGTTTCCTAATATGATTTGATTGCTTATTTGTTCCACATGATTATCATTAAGTGTTGTACCGTATGATTCTTGATGAAGGTATCTTTTCTTTTATGTACACTGAGAGCATAGGCACCAAAGACAAATTCCTTGTGTGTCCAATCACACTTGGCCTATTCTATTCTATTCTATTCTATTCTATTCTATTCTATTCTATTCTATTCTATTCTATTCTATTCTATTCTATTCCTATTAAATTCTTCTCTGTTCCATTCCACTCCACTCCACTCCACTCCACTCCACTCCACTCCACTCCACTCCACATTCTATTCTATTCTATTCTATTCTATTCTATTCTATTCTAATTCTAATTCTAATTCTAATTCTAATTCTAATTCTATTCTATTCCTATTAAATTCTTCTCTGTTCCACTCCACTCCACTCCACTCCACTCCACTCCACTCCACTCCTATTCTACTCTACTCTACTCTACTCTACTCTACTCTACTCTACTCTACTCTACT
Source organism: Pantherophis guttatus (assembly GCF_059756535.1). NCBI lineage: Eukaryota > Metazoa > Chordata > Lepidosauria > Squamata > Colubridae > Pantherophis > Pantherophis guttatus. The sequence continues at coordinate 14,167,234 of NC_142078.1, read as the reverse complement.
CTACTCTACGGATGCTTCCCTCTTGACATCCCAGCCTCCTCCTAGGAAGAGCCCTCAAGATGCCCTCCCCCCCCCCGCAGGAATCACCTGTATTTGAACGCCTTCGAATGCCGAAGTCCCAGCTTGAGGTAATGTCCACGGACTGAGAATACACATAACCCTGAGGTTCGCCGTTGCTGCTTGGTCCTTCCGAGCTGCCTTCCCCGTTGGCCGAAGCCGGATGGAACCTCTCCAGGTCGACGTCGTGGTCGATGAGGACCATTTCACACATCCCCGTGTCATCGCTGGTCACATGCGACTGTCGGATGTGAGCCAGGATAATAGCCGGGTTATCCAAGAAAGCCATCCTAACCCAGGTTCTGCTGCCTTCGCCTACTATCTCCTCCGATCCATGCTGAGCTGACGTCTTCGTTACCTGTCGGACAGAACAGAAGAGGACAAGCTTACGAAATGATGCCAAATGGGATGGCAGGAGGCCCTGGACTTACAACAGCTCGTTTAGTGACCGTTCAGAAGTTACAAAGACACTGAAAAAAGTGACTCGTGACCATTTTTTTTCCCACACTTATGACCACTGCAGCATCCTCCGTGGTCACGTGGTCCCCTGCTTGGGCGAGGGGGATGGATGGGGTTGGACTAGTTGGCCTCCAAGGTCTGAAAGACCGTGGCAAGGAAGGTCACAGAACGGAGCGAAACTAATTTAACAACTGACAATGAAATTTTGGGCTCAATTGGGGTCGTCCGTCGAGAAGTACCTGTTGGCAAGGTTCTGACGGATGGCACGTTCCAAGTGAAGCCAACTCTGACCCCACGTAATTTACGGCCCAGGCATGACCCTGTTTCCCCCCCTCCTCCCCCCAGGGTGTGTCATCAGTCACATTCACCAACGGAGCAATTTCGCGGGCTGTAGAGATCACTCCCCTCCGACTGCTGTGGGTAACCCTGGGAGACAGCCTTGAGAGAGATATGTCTGGAATGTGCTTTTGTTTTTTGGCTGCGGTACTGCTTCGCCGGTTTTCCCATCCCCCTTGTCTATGGCAACTCGAGAGCAGGCCAGAGATGCTTTGCGAGTTGACACCTGTCTAATAATTAGCCAGGGAAGTCTGTGACGTTGAGATAGCATAGTGGCAGGAATCTTCTAACCCAGATCTGTTTAGTGTCTGATCAACTACAATGGCCCCTCCGGCTTTGATCGTCCAAGCAAAACCTGGACAGCACTCAACCGGATTCAAACCAACTATGGTAGTGGCCAAGATTGGAAATACAAAGGAGGGAGGGCTGGTTGATAATCCTAACTGCAACTGTGGGAATGTCCCACAAACTTTACGTCATATTGCGATGGACTGTCCCATCAGAAGGTTTCTTGGAACCCTGCAAGAACGACATCATCTCGAGGGCACCGCTCTCCAATACGGTTAAACGATCTAGATATCCTGCCAAAGGCTGAGCTACTTCAGTAATTGCTCACACACAATTCAATTTCCATCCTAATTTCATTCGGTTTTTGTATGGTGCGTTTTTTTAACACAATTCACTGTTCTGGCGTTTTATGTTTGGAAATGTATTTTATATGCTGACCCCACAGTCGTCCTCCTCCTCCTCCTTGCCCTACTAGCACCGATGATGTTACTTAGTTGGGTAAGGGAACGTCTGCAAGAAAACCACCAAGCTCAGAGAGCACCAAAGACCCCCACAGTCCTCCTCCTCCTCGTCACAAACCCCACTCCTTTCTAGCACTGATGGCATTACCTAGCTGGGTCATGAAACGTCTGCAAGAAAACGACCAAGCTCAGAGAACACGCGGGAGCCCACAGTTCAACCAAAAATGACAAATATTGTCTTCTATCAGTAACATATTTATAACGTGATTTAGGAATCGAGAGTGGATTAGCTCTTGGCCTTACCGAGTACAGCTCTTCCTAAGCTAGAAAAAGTGCAGAGGAGAGCAACCAGGATGATTAGGGGACTGGAGACTAAAACATACGACGAACGGTTACATGAACTGGGCATGGCTAGTCTATTGAAGAGAAGGACCAGGGAAGACATGATAGCCATCTTCCAATATTTGAGGGGCTGCCACAGAGAGGAGGAAGAAGGTCAAGCTCTTTTCCAAAGACCAGACAAGGAATAATGGATGGAAATTGACCAAGGAGAAATTCAACCTAGAAATGAGGAGGAACTTTCTGACAGTGAGAACAATCAACCGATGGAAGAGAAGTTGCCTTCGGAAGTTGTGGGAGCTTCATCACTTGAGACTTTCAAGAAAAGACTGGACTGCCATTTGTCAGAAATGGTGTAGCGTCTCGGGGGGGTTGGACGATGATTTATAAGGTCCCTTCCAACACTGTTAATCTGTTAAACTTTGGTACGATGACATGACAATGTCCAGGTTCTTTTTCAATTCAACAGATACTCCAGCCAGATAGCTGAGTTGATGAGTTAATAAAAAGCCATTCTTGGCTACTCCATCCTAGGTCAAATGCTCAGCCAAAAGCTCTTTTTTTTAAAAAAAATGACAATGGTCCAAAGAAAAAGGAAGCATTTTTTGCTTCGCCAGGCCTCCTCTTCCTCCCCCCCTCCTTCTTCTTCCTCTTCCTCTTCTTCAGCTTGAAGCACCTCAAAGACCTAAGGACTCAAGTCAAAAATTACTGCTGCCCCATCCATGCCGTCACATAATCGTTGGCATGTTAATTGTGTATTTATAAGATTGTTAATGGTTAGTTAATTTACCTCCCACGCTATTATTGTGCTTGAAAATGATTTAATGTCTGCCGAGGGAGTTAAACAACAGGCTAACAGCAGGTGCAAAGGCCCGTTTATATATTTATTTCCATCTTCCTGTGCACTGAACCCCAACTTTACACTGTTTACGGCGTGAGTGGGAGGCTTGGAAAGGATGCGGGCTTCCTTAGAAGCTCTCACAACTGGCATCCTTTTCAACCAGTCGAAAGGGCTAATGGAAGTGGGAGAGGGACTATTATTTGTAAATATACTATTCCCGTGCCAGGCTAGAGATACGGTGGGCAAAACAACGACAGAGAAGCAGGAAAAACCGCAACCTGCTTTCCCGGTGAACTCAAAACTGTCTGGTTTTTCTTTCTTTTCTTTTTTTTTGGAAATAAATGGGTTTGTTTGGACGGATGTCAAAAATGGGGAAAAAACAACAACAATTGGACGAAAATACACACATGGTTAGAGAAAATGATAATGCAACACATAGATTGAAAGCCAGAAATATTTTTTGTTAGGCGTAAAGGTAAAAAAAGGTTCCCCTTGCACATGTGTGCTAGTCGTTCCTGACTCTAGGGGGCGGTGCTCATCTCCGTTTCGAAGCCGGAGAGCCAGCGCTGTCCGAAGACGTCTCCGTGGTCATGTGGCCAGCATGACTCAACGCCAAAGGCGCACGGAACGCTGTTCCCTTCCCACCAAAGGGGGGGTCCCTATTTTTCTACTTGCATTTTTTTTGCATGCTTTCGAACTGCTAGGTTGGCAGAAGCTGGGACAAGGAACAGGAACTCACCCCGTTACGCGGCACCGGGGATTCGAACCGCTGAACTGCCGACCCTTTCGATCGATAAGCTCAGCGTCTTAGCCGCTGAGCCACCGCGTCCTTCTTTTGTTAGGCATAGTACCAGAAAAATATGACAAGAGAGGTCAATGGGGAAGCCAGATTCGCTTAACAGCCGTTGGATCAGCTTTAGAACAGCAGTTGTAAAGTGGGACAAAGCTCAGTTACGGAATGACGGGAATTTTGGGCTCAATTGTGGTCATAAGTCGAGGTCTACCTGTGCCAGGCTGCATGCTACCTCTGGCTGCAGATGCAGCGGGCAAAACAAGAGCCCAAAGAGCAGCGAGGATCGCAAAATTTTACTCGCATGGGCTGCGTTTGAAAAGCAAAGCGTAGCAAAAGGAAGTTGCAAGGAACCGAATCCATTCCTAAGCAATCTCTCGTCACCGAGCGTCTCGTATTATACGAGGGATTGCAGGAAGAGACACAAGAGAGAAAGCTTCCTGATTAGCCCGATTAAACGGGAATCGGAAAAACAATCTCTTATTTTCCTTACGTTCTCTCAAAATTGCAGCCCCTGGTTCCTTGGCCAGCGAAAAATGATTACCGTAAGTGAGCTGTGTCTCCCAAATCATTAATAAAGAATGGAGACTTGGTGCATCTTAAAGTATAAAGATATTTCCTACCCCCACTCCTACAGATACCGCTTTAGAAGGATGTGTGATGTTAGCAACGAAGGGGGGGGGGGCGGGCGGTAAATATCACATTTTTTGCAAGAACGCATCAACAGTTTGTCAGCTGCAGCTTTCTGAAGTCTCTAGAGTGGAGGATAGTTTAAAAAAAAAAAAGACAACAACACCTCCTATTCCTGGCCGCATTGCCATTGTTCCTAAATCCAAGAGTCTCTCAATCCGGCTCCTTCAAGCAAAAGATGTTTTCTCTGCTATTGACATAAGGCTCTTGGCAATGTGTGTCAATTCCCAGGTACTTGACACAAGAAGAGAGACGAAGGGTGGGAGGAGAAAAGGGACTCCTTTCTCGGGGTAATTGAAAAACATCAACGCTGGAAAAATAGATTCGCAAATCAAGCAGGGATGCTTGGAGGTGGACACATCAGGAGGAGGAGGAGGAAGATGAAGAGGAAAAAAGGAGGATGGGAAGGAAGAAAAAGAAGAGGAGGAGGAAAGAAGAAGAGGAGGAGAAGGAGGAAGAAGAAGAGGAGGAAGAGGAAAGAAGAGGAGGAGGAAGGAGAGGGAGGAGAAAGAGGAGAAGGAGGAGGAGAAGGGAGAGGGAGGAGGAGGAAAGAAGAGGAGGAGAAGAGCAGGAAAGAAGAAGAGGAGGGAGAGGGAGAAGGAGAAAGAGGAGGAGGAGGAGAGAAGAAGAGGAGGAGGAAAGGAGGAGGAGGAGGAGGAAAGAAGAAGAGGAGGAGGAGGGAGAGGGAGAAAGAGAAAGAGGAGGAGGAAAGAAGAAGAAGGTTGAGGAGGAGGAGGGAGAAGGAGAAGAAGAAAGAGGAGGAGGAGAAGAAGAGGAAGAGGAGGGAGAGGGAGAAGGGGGAAGAAGAAGAGAAAGAAGAGGAGGAGGACGAGAAGAGGAGGAGGAAAGAAGAACAGGAGGAGGGAGAGGGAGAAGGAGAAAGAGGAGGAGGGAGAGGGAGGAGGAGGAGGAGGAAGAGGAGGAGGAAGAAAGGAGGAGGAGGAGAAGAGGAGGAAAGAAGAGGAGGAGGAAGAGGGAGAGAGAGAAGGAGAAAGAGGAGGAGGAAAGAAGAAGGTTGAGGAGGAGGAGGGAAAGGGAGAAGGAGGAAGAAGAAGAGGAGGAGGAGGAGGAGGAGGAGAAGAAGACAAAGAGGAGGGAGAGGGAGAAGGAAAAAGAGAAGGAGAAGGAGGAGGAGAGATTTTTATGAAAGAAATCTTAGCAAATCGGCTCTATCCATCTTCTCCAACCTGGGTGTCTTCCAGGTGGACAACTGGAGAACGGCAACCAGCTTAGCCATGGCTGAAATGTCTAAATGGCGGGCTGGGGGGTGGGGGGTGGGGGGTGTTCCTCGAGAAAAAAAAGCTCCCCTTTTCCGAGAAGGCAGAATTATTCTCCCTGAATATTTTAAGCCAATAAGCACTGGGGGGGGGGGGGTTTGGAGGGGGGGGGGAAGGGAAGAAACCGCCACACTTATAAATTAGACCAACAAATCTGTTTTCTCGACTCCTGCCTGCAAAGAGCATTCGATCAATAGAGCGAAATGCTAATCTCCTAATTAACAACCTAATTAGGTAATTATGCCTTTGCAGAGGGACGCCTAAATGAAATATGACAACGTGGTCACCTCTTGATGTGGCACCTGTGGGCCTTTTCAGCTGTCAGCGCGAAAGAGTGGGACATCAATTGGAACAGATGACAAAACGGAGGCCATTTTTCATTTCAATATTGCTCGGAACAGGAGGGGAGAATTTTGTCGTTTGTTGTTGTTGTTGTTATTTTGGGGGTTTGTTTTTTTTTCCCCAAAAAAATGCAGCCTCTTGTTTTTGATTCAGCTGCATTTTGAAGCCTCGCACTCTTCCTTCTTTGGAACCAGGCTGCGACGATTTTAACCCCGGCCGGGTTCGCATGTTATGCTGCGCCCACCACATTTAACCGCGATGTCTTAAAACAACAATGGTCTAATTCCGTGATGGCGAACCTGTGGCACGCGGAGCCATGTCCAGCTAGATAGTTAGATATGGATGGATAGGTAGGTAGGTAGATTAGATTGATGATAGATAGATAGATAGATAGATAGATAGATAGATAGATAGATAGATAGACAGACAGACAGACAGACAGACAGACAGACAGACGAACAGATAGACAGGGATGGATGGAAGATAGACATACTGATAGACATAGGGATGGAAGATAGATAGACAGACAGACAGATAGATAGATAAATAGAGGATAAATGGATAGATGGATGGATGAAAGAAATAGATAGATAGATAGATAGATAGATAGATAGACAGACAGACAGACAGACAGACAGACAAACATATGGATGGAAGATAGATAGAAGACAGAGATAGACAAACAGATAGAGATGGATGGATGGATGGATGGATGGATGGATGGAAGATATACTGACAGACACAGGGATGGAAGACAGACAGACAAAAGATAGATAGATGGATGAGATAGAAAGATAGATAGATAGAGAGAGAGAGAGAGAGAGAGAGAGAGAGAGAGAGAGAGATAGACAGACACAAATAGATAGAGATGGATGGATGGATAGGTAGGTAGGTAGATTAGATTGATGATAGATAGATAGATAGATAGATAGATAGATAGATAGATGGATGGATGGATGAGATAGAAAGATAGATAGATAGATAGATAGACAGACAGACACAGATAGATAGAGATGGATGGATGGATAGGTAGGTAGATTAGATAGATAGGTAGGTTAAGGTTTCCCTGTCCAGTTGTATCCGACTCCAGACCAAGTGCTGGGAGTTTCTCGGCCGGGGAGTCAGCGTTGTCCAAAGACATTTTCCATGGTCATTCGGCCAGCATCCCCATACATCAAGGGCGCATGGATCACTGCTATACTAAACTGAAAATCAGGCTAATTTGCATTGGAAAATTCACATAATTATTGATGGAACGAGATTTAGTTTTAGATCAAGACCCATCTCTGGTCTTCCGAGTGATTTTGGTGAAGAACAAGCTGCACCCTTACCATAAACGACCAATTCACCTCATCGACAGCCGATAAATTTAAATAACCGGCGAAGAAAAAACTGTGACAACAGCTGGACTGATCAATTGCTGGAAGCACCCCGGATCCAGCTGAAAGACGTGCTAAAGAGTTCAATAGCCAAACGGAGCCCACGCATCTTTCCTTCATCCTCCTCCAGAGTTCAAGACCGGAAAACACAAGTGGGCGGAAAAAAGGAAATCAGGTTTGAAATTATTTGCTTACGATCCCACCTCTGACCACGGTTTCTCAGCAACCACGGAACAGCCACGGAACAACACACAAGCCAGGAAACAAATGTTTATGCCACAATACCGAACGAGGTCACGGTAGCGTGACGTCACGGCAATTTGTTCCTATCCCCGGAAATGCTGATTTGCGGCAAACGTTATTTGCATTTGCACCAATCGTTTTATTTGGCATTATTTTCGCTACCATTTTCACTACCGTGGCAATTTCAAGACTCTTGGACTTCAACTCTCGGCGGCTCCCTAAGTGGCTCAGTGGCTAAGATGCTGAGCTTGCCGATCAGAAAGGTTGGCGGTTCAAATCCCTCGTATAGGACTCCTGTCTAAAATGAGGGTTGGACTATATGACCTCCAAGGTCCCTTCCAACTCTGTTACTGTTACTCCCAGAATTCCTCAGCCAGCCATTCAGGTCTGGAGACCCCCGTTCTACAGCCCCTCCAACCCTATTCAGAAACAACAGAAATCTGGACAGGTTTTGCCTCACTTTAAAGATGAATAAAGGATGATAGGAAGCTAAAGGTAAAAGTTCCCCTCGCACATGTGTGCTAGCCGTTCCCAACTCTAGGGGGCGGTGCTCATCTCCGTTTCAAAGCCGAAGAGCCAGCGCTGTCCGAAGACGTCTCCATGGTCATGTGGCCGGCATGACTCAATGCCAAAGGTGCACAGAACGCTGTTCCCTTCCCACCAAAGGTGGTCCCTATTTTTCTACTTGCATTTTTTACCTGCTTTCGAACTGCTAGGTTGGCAGAAGCTGGGACAAGTCAAGGGAGCTCACCCCGTTACGCGGCGCTAGGGATTCAAACTGCGTTTGATTGACAAGCTCAGCGTCTTAGCCACTGAGTCACCGCGCACTGAGTACACACCTAAGTACTCACCGTGTACTGAGCTGAGACGCCACTGAGCCACCGCACACCGTACTGTCAGGTAAACTCACACAACGCCTAGAGCAAATCACAATCACAGTTCAAGGTGAAAACTCAGTGTAGGAACATTTCAGCATTGAAGGGGTAACAACAGGAGGAACCGACTTCTGCTATTCAAACTCTAGAAATACCAAAGCTATAAAAGTTGACATCAAAACCCACGGACACATCGTTAAAATTATTATAGTGATGGGTGGACCGAGAAGAAATTTGACAACACAGACAGGAAAGAAGAAAAAGAAAAGAAAAAATCGCAGCCAACTAAAAGATGACTCACAACCAATAAAAAATACCAAACCTCAAAACACAGAGAACTCTGCAATCAACCAACCAACCAACAGCAAAGCCTAAGAGAACAATGAATTTTTTTTAAAGAAAGATTTTATGAACATCATTAGGATGGAAGCTGGATGAATATTTGACGAAATGTCATTCCAGAGGCCGGGGCCACAACAGGGAAAGCATACTACGGGAGAGAGGGGCTCCTCCGGGTGCCGTCGGCCAAACAACGTCGACTGGCGGCCCCCAGGGGGAGAGCCTTCTCTGTGGGGGCACCTACTATCTGGAACAAGCTCCCCCCCGAGATACGGAGGATTCCGGATCTGCGTACCTTCCGTCGCACGCTTAAGACGTTCCTATTCCAGCAAGCCGGCCTGACCTAAACTTTTCCTCTTTTAAATGGGAATTTTAAATTTGGTTTTAAATTATTGGGGTTTTAAAATGGTTCAGCCAAATTTATTTAATTTGTTTTATCTTTATTTTAAATTTTGTATTTATATGTTTTATTTTATGGCTGTTCACCGCCCTGAGACCTTCGGGAGTAGGGCGGTGTACAAATTTAATAAAATGAAAATGAAATGAAATACTCCTATGTGTTGAAAAATGGCAGTGTTGGGTTAGTTCATATAACAGGGTAAGATGCAACTCGTGCTGCTACTACCCCCACAAGATATGGAAATGTCTAGTTTAATGAAAAGAAGGACTAGGGGAGACATGATTGCATCTTCCAATATCTCAGGGGCTGCCCCAAAGAAGAGAGGCAGTCAAGCTATTCTCCAAAGCACCCGAGGGCAGGACAAGAAGCAATGGGTGGAAACTAATCAAGGAGAGAAGCAACTTAGAACTAAGGAGAAATTTCCTGACAGTCAGAACAATTAATCAGTGGAACAACTTGCCTCCAGAAGTTGCGAATGCTCCAACACTGGAAGTTTTTAAGAAGTTGTTGGGTAACCATTTGTCTGAAGTGTTGTAGGGTTTCCTGCCTAAGCAGGGGGTTGGACTAGAAGACCTCCAAGGTCCCTTCCAACTCGGTTATTCTATATTTCAAAGTGGGGAAGACTGAATCAGATCAATATCTTCTATCCCAAATAAGGAAAAAACAAGAAAGCATTTTAACAAAAGCAGGTTTTTTTCACTACGCGTTTCCCACACTTCCCGTCGATTTCACGTCAATATTACATCCATAGGAGACGCCCACTATCCCCGTGTCTTGTGGCAGGAAGTAATATTTTTTTTCTGCTACAATTCACATTTCCCCAAAGTGAACAGGACTTGAAACCAAGCAGGCTCCAATTTAGGGAAGTGGGGAGCATTTGATTAAAAAAAGAAAGAAAGAAAGAAAAAGAGATGCCACTGACTCTTTTAAAGTTTTGATAAAACTTATGCTGGTTGCATACACATCTCCAACCCTGGGAAAATCATCATTGGCTCGCCTTAAGGAAAAGTTTGGGAGACAGCAAAATGAGTTTTAACAGTTCACATGTCTGGTATTCCAAATACACAACAACAACAACAACAAAACATTAGCATATTGGCTCCTCCCCCTTTCCCTTATTTTTGCATCACAGTGGCCTAGGGAAGTCAACAACAAGGAACAGGAGAAAAAAAAAAAAACGAACCCATTTTCTTGGGAGGCGGGAAAAAGAGGCAGGGGACAGGACCGCCCAGCCACCCAATAACGCTTGGCAGAGCCCCTCGGGGTCAAAGGGCAGCCTTAGGGGGTGAGTGAGGTGGAAAGGGTCAAGTTTCGGAAGTCAAAAGTCCCCGGCCTGGAATAAAGTCCTCTCCCTTCCATCCCATCCCTGCAAAATAACCGAGAGCGTAGGCACCAAAGACAAATTCCTCGCGTGTCCAATCACACTTGGCCAATAAAGAATTCAATTCAATTCAATTCAATTCAATAATTCAATTCAATTCAATTCAGTTTTCAGTTCAGTTCAGTTCTAATTTCTATTCTATTCTGCTCTATTTCCATATTCTATTCTATTCTATTCTATTCTATTCTAAACTATTTCCATATTCTATTCTATTTCCATAGTCTATTCTATTCCATTCTATTCTATTATTCTATCATTCCACTCCACTCTCCATTCCATTCCATTCTTCATTATTCTATTCCATTCTTCATTCTTCATTCTATTCTATTCTATTCTATTCTATTCTATTCTATTCTATTCTATTCTATTCCATTTCATTCCATTCTTCATTATTCCATTCCATTCCATTCATTATTCTATTCTATTCTATTCTATTCTATTCTATTCCATTTCATTCCATTCTTCATTATTCCATTCCATTCCATTCATTATTCTATTCTATTCTATTCTATTCTATTCTATTCTATTCTATTCTATTCTATTCTATTCTATTCCATTTCATTCCATTCTTCATTATTCCATTCCATTCCATTCATTATTCTATTCTATTCTATTCTATTCTATTCTATTCTATTCTATTCTATTCTATTCTATTCTATTCTATTTCTATTTCTATTTCTATTCCATTCCATTCTTCACTATTCTACTCTACTCTACTCTACTCTACTCTGGAAGAGTCTAGGCTGGGCAAAGGCAGTGGGGCCACTAACAGCCTCCCCTTTGACAACCTGTGGACTCCAACTCCCAGCATTCCCACAGCCACAAGGAAGGAAGCAGGAATGCTGGGAGTTGAAGTCCACCCATTGTCAAAGGCTGGCAGCTGGTCCTGTGGGTGGGTGGGGGAGTGGGGGGGTTGAAACCAGCTGCCTCTTGGGTCAGTATGGGAAGTGGGGGGGTGGGGAGGGGAGAAGACTAATGGAGGGAGGGAGGGAGGGTCGAGGAGGGGGGAGGAGATTTGGGGATGGGGAAAACAAGAGAGACCCCCCCTCCCCCATGCTTGCCAGAGTTGGGATGGGTGGGAAGGGAGGGAGGGAGGGGGAGGGGCTGCAACTAGCCCCTCCCCCTCAGGAGCAGGACGACCAATGGGGGCTCTTATAGGGGGAAATAGGGGCCCCTCCGCACCCCTCCCCCACAGCCCCTCCCCCCCAAAGGGCCGCTCCGTCCATCCAGGGCTTCTCCTCTGGGCCGACGAGGCCGGAGGACACGCACCATGGGACCTGGAGTCCAGGAGGAAGAGGAGGAGGAGGAGGAGGCGAGGCCCTCAATGGACTTACGGGCCGGGCGGGCGCCGCCGTCGCCGCTACCGTCTCCCCCACCCTCCCCAGGCGTGGGGCGTGTGTGCGGGGTGGGGGTGAGTGGGGGAAAAAAAAAATCCGCGGGCGTGGGGAGGAGGCTCGCTCCACGGAGTCACGGGCAGGCAACGCCGCCGGGTTCAGGCACGGACGCGCCGACCCGGAAGTACTAGTGCCGCCATTCGGAAGTGGCCGGAAGCCGGGTTTGGGGAGGAGGAGGAGGGGGGGGCTGTTTCTAGGATGGGTGTGCTTGTGCGCGTGCGCTTCGCGGAGGGCGGGTGGGGGGGAAACAGAGGGGCGGCCATAAAGGCGCCGTCTGCTTAGGAGAGGAGGCGGTGGCGGCGGCAGGAGAGGTCCGCCGGGTCCTAGTGCTCTCCTTCTCTTGGGATTCAAACATATATATGTTTATATATGTATGTTTATAGATAGATAGATAGATATAGATATAGATATAGATATAGATATATAGATAGATATTTGTTTATGTAAGTTTTCACGGGTATGTATGTGTGTATAGTTAATATTTCGGGTTTCTTCCCGTGTAATTGTGGATATATCCCTAAAAGGGTAGAAGGATATATCCACAATTACACGGGAAGAAACCCGAAATATTAACTATACATAGATAGATATAGATATATAGATAGATATAGATATAGATAGATAGATGATAGATAGATAATAGATGGATAGACTGGTAGATACGATAGATAGATAGATAGATAGATAGATAGATAGATAGATATAGATATAGATATAGATATAGATATAGATATAGATATAGATATAGATATAGATAGATGATAGATAGATGATAGATAGATAGATAGACTGGTAGATACGATAGATAGATAGATAGATAGATAGATAGATAGATACCTCCACCCCCCCCCCAAATCTGATAAGCCCTAGAAAGAAATCCTGCTGGGTCTCCATCCCCAAAGGCCTCAAATCCAGACCTCCTTAGCTTCCGTGAACTAAGGTAGCAACGAGGGACGCTCAAAGCAGGGCAAAGTCTTCACTTAGATCCTCTGGTATAGATGATAAAAGATAGATAAAAGTTACAGTACTAAGTTGTGCTGTTCACTTGTGTATCTCCCATCTATATATACATGCATTACACATAATCAAACACCTAAAAACACTTCATATTTCCTTAGGTAGACATTTCTGCTTCACAGTGAGGCCAATTCAAACAAGCCCAGGTTGCCTCGCTCTCCCTCCCTCTAAAGATAGGAAGTACTAGGCACTGTGAAGTCTTCACTCAGGTCCTCATGTGTAGCTTAAATAGATAGGCATAGCTATAAACCATAGCTATGCATTGTGAAGTCTTCACTCAGGTCCATCTCTCCCTCCCTCTCTCTCTCTCTCTCTCTCTCTCCCCCCCTCCCTCCACTAAAGATATAAATTACTGTCCACCATGAAGTCTTCACTCAGGTCCTCATATACTTATTAAATAGATAGGCATAGATATAAGCTAAACTGCTGTACATTGTGAAGTCTTCACTCAGGTCCTCATGTGTAGCTTAAATAGATAGGCATAGCTATAAAACAGTACTTTGCATTGTGAAGTCTTCACTCAGGTCCTCATGTGTAGCTTAAATAGATAGGCATAGCTATAAGCCATAGTACTTTGCAGTGTGAAGTCTTCACTCAGGTCCATCTCTCCCTCTCTCTCTCCCCCCCTCCCTCCACTAAAGATATAAATGACTGTCCACCATGAAGTCTTCACTCAGGTCCTCATATACTTATTAAATAGATAGGCATAGATATAAGCTAAACTGCTGTACATTGTGAAGTCTTCACTCAGTCTGGTATAGATGATAAAAATAGATAAAAGTTACAGTACTAAGTTGTGCTGTTCACTTGTGTATCTCCATCTATATATACATGCATTACACATAATCCAATATCTAAAAACACTTCATATTTCCTTAGGTAGACATTTCTGCTTCACAGTGAGGCCAATTCAAACAAGCCCAGGCTGCCTCGCTCTCCCTCCCTCTAAAGATAGGAAGTACTAGGCACTGTGAAGTCTTCACTCAGGTCCTCATGTGTAGCTTAAATAGATAGGCATAGCTATAAACCACAGTACTTTGCATTGTGAAGTCTTCACTCAGGTCCTCATGTGTAGCTTAAATAGATAGGCATAGCTATAAACCACAGTACTTTGCATTGTGAAGTCTTCACTCAGGTCCATCTCTCTCTCTCTCCCTCTCTCTCTCTCTCTCTCTCTCTCTCTCTCTCTCTCTCCACTAAAGATATAAATTACTGTCCACCATGAAGTCTTCACTCAGGTCCTCATATACTCATTAAATAGATAGGCGTAGACATAAGCTAAACTGCTGTACATTGTGAAGTCTTCCACTCAGGTCCATTTACACACCCACAAACGCCAAAAACATACAAGAAACAAAAGAGAGAGTCATGTCTTTACCGAGGTCCGAGGTGACTGCCCCTTAAATTTAAAGATATAAATTATTTACTATTTAATTTTCTCTCAGTTCCTCATACATAGAAGTCTTCACTCAGGTCCATCTCTCTCTCTCTCTCTCTCTCTCTCTCTCTCTCTCTCTCTCTCTCTCTCTCTCTCTCCCTCCCTCCCTCCCTCCCTCCCTCCCTCCCTCCCTTTATACATAAGTTCTACTTCAGACTGAGGTCTTCACTCAGGTCCTCACTTACAGATTAAAAAGGTAGGAACAACTCTACGCCACAGTACTATATGCACTGTGAAGTTTTCACTCAGGTCCACCTCTTTCTCCACCTTCCCCTCCCTCTCTCTTTCTCCCCCCCACCACATAACCCCAACTAGATTCTTCTTCCTATGAGAATCTGAGGGAGAAAAAGAAAAGTTGCCAATCAACCACGGACCCTTAAAAAAAACCCATTGAAACTGCCTATTTTTTTGTCTAGGTTTTTAACTGCTAAGAATGGGATTTTATTGGTCCCTGAATCCTCCCTGGAGTAAGGGGGAAAAAAAGCATAAACATAAAATAAAATAAACCCATTGGCTCTCCCTACCCATCAATCCTCAAGGGGAGGGACGACCTCGATCTTCCTTGTAGCTGCTATCCAGAGGTTTTAAGGACAAGGAAAAGTTAAACTCCAGAGTTTTTCTTCCAAGTAGCAACTCTTCCGGTTGCAAATTGGTTGCTTTTTATTTATTTATTGTTTGAGAGTTCAGGATTGCCTTGGCCTCTTCCTGGCAAACTTTCCCTCTTATTTATTTATTTATTTATTTATTTATTTATTTATTTATTTACGGCATATAAATCGAATAAATAAATAAATAAATAAATAAATAAATAAATAAATAAATAAACTCCTCTCAGGAAATTTCTCCTTAATTCTAGGTTGGAGATGCCTCCTTGTCTAGTTTCCATCCATTGTTTCTGGCCTTCTGTGCTTTGGGAAATAGGTTGACCCCTTCTTCTCTGTGTCAGCCCATCAGATTTTGGATTGCTATCATGTCACCCCCTAGTCCTTCTTTTCACTAGAGTCGACCTACCCAATTCCCACAACCGATGAAGGGCCCAGGGAGAAGGCGGGCAGAAGGATGTCCCGTTTTGTGACCTTTTGACAAGCAAAGTCAGTGGGGAAGGCAGATTCATTTAATAACCGTGTTAGTAACTTAACAACTGCAGTGAATTACACTTCACCACTGGGGCAAGAAAGCTCGTGAAATGGGGGCAAAACTCACTTAACAACGGTCTTGCTCAGCAGCAGACATTGTGGTCATAGGTCGAGGACTACATAGTAATAGACTCCGCCCTCCATCAAGTTCCGAAGACTTTGCCTCCATTACAAAGATATTCTCTATGATTTATTTTATTTTATTTATTTATTTTTCAGATTTCTATACCGCCCTTCTCCTTTCGGGACTCAGGGCGGTGAACAGCCAAAGTAAAACACTTTATACACAAAAGTTAAAATGGATTTAAAATAATTAAATAATTTGGCCCATAATTAATCTAAACGCCCGTCTGCAACCTGTTTATTGATTTATTTATTTAAACGAATGGTACAATTGTGCAGAAACCTATAGCTCCTTTCTACCACCTTGGTGAGCTCTATAAGTGACAGAATTGCGATTTCCAGAATTCCCAACTTTTAAGCCGCATCTCGGTGACGCCCAATTGGGAAAAGCTGTTCTAGGAACGCAAAAGTTTGTGTTATGTGTTCGTTGCTTCTTCATTCGTCAGCTGATGAATGAAGACGGAGAGGTAATGGAAGAATGGTTGCTCCCTATAATTCTGTTTGAAACAACCCCCCCTCCCCCTTAATATTTTGTAACATGTAATGTCCAAGAATACTTAATTAAGAGTGTCTCCAATTATATATGCAGCCCTGCAAACGGGGAGCATTTGCAACCATAAATAAAAGGAGGCAGGAATAAATTCATAATTAAAAATGCATTAGGAATTACAAGCGTAATTTACTAATGCGCATTGGAATAAATTTCCAGCTGTAATATTTTTAAATATGGCATTAATAAATAATGGTAAACAGAACGTTGATAAAAAAAAAATTATATATTTCCATAAATAACTACAGTCCAACACGCCACGTTGTTTAAAAGAGTTGGCCGGGATATAAATTTGATCTGGCAGAAGCAGGATTTTTTTTTTCCTTTTTTTTTTAAAATACACAATGAAGGAAGAAGCCGCTCCGAGGATGGGCAAGTTGGATGGCAAAGTTGGCAGCTCCGAAATTGCCTTGTGTGGTGTTGTTAGTTTTGTTTTTTGGGTTTTTTTGCAAAAAGTTTTTTTTATTTTTGCTTCCAAACATACAAATTACATCCTTTCGGATGTTTTCTTTTTCTTCCAAGGATTTAAATTCAAAATATTCCTGTTTCAGCAGGCCGGCCTGGCCTAACTTTCCCTTTATATTGCTTTCGATTTTATTTTAAACTGGGATGTCTTGAATTATCTAGGACCAGTGTTTAGTATATTTTAATTGGTTTTTTATTAACGTTTGTATTACATGTATTTTTATCGTTTGCTGTTCATCGCCCTGAGTCCCTCAGGAATAGGGCGGTATATAAATTTAATAAATAAATAAATAAATAAAATAAATAAATCCCAATAATGATGTTGTAGGGCCAGCAGGGAATTGCCCTCCGAGTATCCCTCTCCGAGGACTCCAATGGATGGGAGATGCAGGCGGAAAAAGATCCTGGGAAGTTTTATTTTTTTTTTTTAATTGAATAGGAGATTTTTGGGCAGGAGGTTTTAAGATTCAGAGAGTTCATTTCCAAGAGATTATTTGCAGGGTTTTGGTTTGGGTGGGTTGAAGAACCCTCAAATCAGAGCGCTTCTTCGGAGGCGTCTTGCATGGGCTTTGCAGTCCTTGGCATGGGTGCCAGGCAGGGGATGATGGGTTTGGTGGTCCTCCTGAAACTCCAGAGGGCGTCCTCAAGTCCTGGTTTTGAATTCTCACGCCCTGCAAGGAGGCAAGCCAGGTCGTGCGGAAAGGGCATCCCTGGGTGCGATGGGGGAGCCTCCCCGGAGAAGCCAAGCGGGGCCCTGCGGGTGGGCAAGGCGGGCGGGTTGCAGGCCGAGACGGGCAACTGGAGGCAGGGAGGCGGAGAGGATGCAAAATGGTCGGGTTGCCCCCCGGATGGAGCCTCCCCGGCCGCTTGGGCGGAGGGAGGTCGTGAGGAGGCAGCCAGGGCGGACGCGTGTATAAAGACGCGAGGATGCCGGGCCGCGTCGTCGCTATGGCAACCCCTCCGCCTGTGCCGCGTCACGTGCCCCGTTCGAACGCGCCAATGGCAAGCCGCGCCGCGGAGTTGGGGCGGGGCCGGGAGAACGTCCTCTATAAAGCTCCGCCTCCTTTCCATCCCAAACCGTCTCGGATTGGCGGGGAGCGGCTCCGTGCCCTCCTTCGGAGAGCGCTGATTGGTCCCGCCGCGGATTCCCTCTGAGGGGGGGAGAAACGGGCGGTTTTTTTTTTTTGCCTCTGTGGCGAGGCGTCCGTTAGGGTCGTCGGGCGAAAAAAACATGTCCGTCGGGCATAAATCGCCTCAGGGCGGTGTGGCGGGGGGAAGCGAGCCCGACCTTTAACCCTTTTGGCCAGGTGACCCACCACGGCTCCTCCTCCCCCCCCTCAACCTCGCTCCCTTGGCAACAAGGAAAAAAAAAAAAAAGCCAAGCCGGGGCACTAAACCACGCTCCCCGAGCGGGCGGGGCTAAAAGAGGCTGACGCGCGCGGCCGAGTGGGAGGAGCCACACACAAAGCAGAGAGGATATGAGAGACGGGAGGGGGCGGAGCCACCAGGGGGCGTGGCCCGCTGCGAAAGGCGTCCTGACCGGTGGGAAGGGCAGGCGGGTGGAGTGGGCGTGGCTTGCGGGGGCGTGGCGGGGCGTGGCCCCCTATAAAAAAGGCCGGCTCGCGGAAGCCCGGCCATATAAAGCCAAGTGGCGGGAGGAGCGATGGGGCACCTTGGCGGCGCCGCCTGGGAGGCGGGGCGGAGTTCCTGGTTGGGGGGCCAGGTAAGGGGCGGGGCTTAGGTGGGCCAGGTGTGTGTGCCAGGGGGGGAGGGGAGGGTTAACTTTCTTTCTTCCTTTCCTCCTTCCTTCCTTCCCTCCCTCCTTCCTTCCTTCCTCTTTTCCTCTTCCTTCCTTCCTTCCTTTTTCCTTCCTTCCTTCCTCTTTTTCTTTCTTTCTTCCTTCTTTCCTCTTCCTTCCTTCCTTCCTTTTCCTCTTCCTTCCTTCCTTCCTTTCTCTTCCTTCCTTCCTTCCTCTTTTCCTCTTCCTTCCTTCTTTTCCCTTCCTTCCTTCCTTTCTCTTCCTTCCTTCCTTCCTCTTTTCCTCTTCCTTCCTTCCTTCTTTTCCCTTCCTTCCTTCTTCTCTTCCTTCCTTCCTTTCTCTTCCTTCCTTCCTTCCTTCCTTTCTCTTCCTTCCTCCCTCCCTCCCTCTCTCTCTCTCTCTCTCTCTCTCTCTCTCTCTCTCTCCCTCCCTCCCTCCCTCCCTTCCTTCCTTCCTTCCTTCCCCTTCTTAACTTTCATTCAGCCGGGGCAAAAGCAGCCCCACCTGCCGGGGACCCCCAAACTGGGCTTGGGGGGGTGCAGAAGGGTCGAAGAGAGGACCCCCCCACCAGCCCTTGGCTGCGCTCAGACCCCCGGCTCTCCTTCCAAGGGGGGGAGGAGGCGTGGCCAAGGGGCGTGTGGGCGGGGCTCCGGGAGAGGGGGGCGTGGCTCCCCCTCCCCGTCCCCTCCGGCGGCTCTTTGCTGGCCGCCGCTCGCCTCCTTCGCCGGGCGACACGTCGGCAAGGCTGAGTGAACGGCGTTGGCAGCCTGTCAATCGCTCACCCCGATCAAACAACACAAAACACACGCACAGCCACACACACACACACACACACAAAGCGGCCGGACTCATCAATTCCAGCCGGCTGCTCTTTTTTTTTCTTTTTTTTTCTTTTTTTTTGCCTTTTTTTTAGGGGCACTTGCTATTATTATTATTATTATTATTATTATTATTATTATTATTATTATTATTATTATTATTATTATTCTCACACACCCCTCTTTTTTTCTTTCCCCCTTTCCCCCTCTTTCCCTCTCCCTCCGCTTTTCTTCTTTTCCTTTCCTTTCTTTTTTTCCCCTCTTTTTCTTTTTGGGCTTTGCCCAAGTTCAAACTTTCTTTTTTTTTTCTTCTTCTCCCCTCCGGCTTCTCTCTCTCTCTCTCTCTCTCTCTCTTTTTTTTTTTCTTCTTCTTTTCTTTCTCAGCTTTTGACCCCGCCGGGACCGAGACTCCGAGATCGCTGGTGATGCTTTTGTTGTCCCTTCTCCGGCCGAAGAAGGACGAGGGCGACTCTTCTCCTTCTTTCCCCCTCTCTCCTCCCTTCTCTGGGGGAGAAGGCGGCGGCTCCCCTCCGCTTGTCAATGTGGCCCATCCTTGAGAGCCGGGGATGCCCGCTCAGATACCGGCTGCTGCTGCTTGGTTGTTTCCCAAAAGAAGACGAGAAATCCCTGGACCAGACTTGCCTTCTTCGTCATCGTCGTAACTTTTTCAGGATTTGAAAAAAAAAACCCCTTTTCCTTCTTTTTTTTTTGAAGGGAGGGGGTGTCTCGCTTTTGGGGGGCGACCCCCTCCTCCCCTGCGACTCCTTTGTTTCCAAGAAGGGGGGAGGGAAGAAAGAAAAAAAGAAAGAAATCGGAGGAAGTGAGAAGAAGAAGAAAAAGAAGAGAGGGAAGGAAAAAAAAAAAAGAGAGAGAGAGAGAGAAAAGCCAGACACTCGCACCGACAACCCAAGAGGAGCCGAATCCGAGCCTTCCTCCTCCGCTCCCACCGCCTCTGCTTCCGAAGCTCCCAGATCCAGAAACGAGGCTCCCAGAGCCCCCGAGAGCCGCTCTGCCGGGCGAGGAAGAGGAAGGAGGAGGAGGAGGAAGAAGAAGAAGAAGAAGAAACGCGACTTGAAAAAAAAAAATAACAAGGGAGGACCCCCCCCTTCTCTCTTTCTCCGCCAGCCCCCCCCCCCCCGCTTCTCCCACTCCCCGCAGCTGCTTCTGCAGAGGCCGGCGGGCTCGGCACCCACCGATCGCCGCTGGAGCCTCGCCGGAGCTTTTGGAACTTAAAAAGGAAGAAGCTTTTTTTGAGGGGGGGGGAAAGCCAAGCCGGAGAGCGGGAGAGAGAGAGAAAGAGAAAGAAAGAAAGAAAGAGAGAGAGAGAGATCCACCGCCAAGCCGGAGCGATGTCAGGCTCGGGGATTTAGCTTTTCGGCGCTCGCTCGCTCTCTTTTCCCCCCCTTCCCCCCCCCTTTTTTTTTCTCTTTTTTTTTTCCTTTTTTGTTTCTTCCGTCCTTCTTTTTTTTCTCCGAGAGCGGCGGGAACTGCGGCTGAGATTTTACTTTCCCCTTCCTTGCTTTTTGCCCGCTTGCCAGCCAAGGAACGCTGCCGTTTTTGCGTCCATCCGCTCCCCCAAAACCCCTCGCTTTCTCCGGCTCTCCTTCCTTCCCTCCCTTCCCTTCCTTCTCCTTCCTTTCTTCCTTTCCTTTCTTCTCCTTCCTTTCTCCCTCTTCCTTTCTCCCCTTCTTCTCCTTCCTTTCTCTCCTTCCTTCCCTTCCTTTCCTCCCTTCTCCTTCCTTTCTTCCTCTTCCTTCCTTTCTCTCCTTCTCTCTCCTTCCTTCCCTTCCTTTCCTCCCTTCTCCTTCCTTTTTTCCTTCCCTTCTTCTCCTTCCTTTCTTCCTCTTCCTTTCTCCCCTTCTTCCTTTCTCTCCTTCTCTCCCCTTCCTTCCCTTCCTTTCCTCCCTTCTCCTTCCTTTCTTCCTTTCCTTCTCCTTCCTTTCTCTCCTTCTCTGTCCTTCCTTCCCTTCCTTTCCTCCCTTCTCCTTCTTTTCTTCCTCTTCTTTTCTCCCCTTCTTCTCCTTCCTTTCTCTCCTCCTCTCTCCTTCCTTCCTTTCCTCCCTTCTCCTTCCTTTCTTCCTCTTCCTTCCTTCCTCTCCTCTCTCCTTCCCTTCCTTTCCTCCCTTCTCCTTCCTTTCTTCCTCTTCCTTCCTTTCTCCCCTTCTTCTCCTTCTTCTCTCTCCTTCCCTTCCTTCCTTCCTTCCTTCCTTCCTCCCAGTCCCCCCCCCCAATCTCGCCCGCCCCGCTGCCGTCCCCAAAGTGCGATCGTCGCGGCGGGCACCATGGACGAGCAGACGCGGATGCTGCAGACGCTGGCCGGCGTGAACCTGGCCAGCCACGCGGTGCAAGGGGGCATGGCTCTGCCGCCTCCCCACGGGCACGAGGGCGCCGACGGCGACGGCCGCAAGCAGGACATTGGCGACATCCTCCACCAGATCATGACCATCACCGACCAGAGCCTGGACGAGGCGCAAGCAAAGTTGGTCTTTTTTTCGAACCGGCCAGGGGTTTTTTTGGGGTGGGGGGCTTGGGGTGGGGGTGGGGGGGTCTGCGCGCCGATTGTCTGGGGCGTTGTGTTTTGTGGATGTGTGGATGGATAGATAGATAGATAGATAGATAGATAGATAAACAGAGAGAGAGAGAGAGAAATAGATAGATAGAGAGAGAGAGAGAGAGAGAGAGAGATAAATAGATAGATAGATAGACAGAGAGAGAGAGAGAGAGAGGGAGAGATAAATAGAGAGAGAGAGAGAGATAAATAGATAGATAGATAGATAGATAGACAGAGAGAGAGAGATAAATAGATAGATAGATAGACATAAATAGATAGATAGATAGATAGACAGAGAGAGAGAGAGAGAGAGATAGAGAGATAAATAGATAGATAGATAGACATAAATAGATAGATAGATAGATAGATAGACAGAGAGAGAGAGAGAGAGAGATAAATAGATAGATAGATAGACATAAATAGATAGATAGATAGATAGATAGATAGACAGAGAGAGAGAGAGAGAGAGAGAGATAAATAGATAGATAGATAGATAGACATAAATAGATAGAGAGAGAGAGAGAGAGAGAGAGAAATATATATAGAGAGATAGATAGATAGATAGATAGACAGACAGACAGACAGAGAGAGAGAGAGAGAGAGAGAGAGATAAATAGATAGATAGATAGATAGATAGATAGATAGATAGACAGACACACTGTTGATCCACTAAACTATTTATTTATTTGCTGGCTAGCTGGCTTGTTGTTTGCCTGCCACCTGGCAAAGTCCAGCTGGAATTTAAAAACTGCTCCTCTTAAAGGCAGCCTGGAGAAACCAGAGGGGACAAAACGTGACAATTCTGCCCCTTCCTCAAAAGGAAAACCTCCACCACTGGGAAAGCCAAAAATGGCAATGAACCAAAGACCCCCCCCCAGATTAGCATCCCCGCCGGGTGCCAGTTGTTTATGTTGCTGGGTTGAGTGTGTATGTGGGGAGGGGGGAGGGGGGAAAAGGATTGATCCCCTTCCCAAATCCATAATCTCGAAGCAGAGCTTCCTTCCTGCCTTCCTTCCCGTTCCTCTCTCCCCCTTTTCTATCCTTCCTTCCTTCCTTTCCATTCCTATCTATCTCCTTCCTCCCTCCCTCCCTTCTTTCCTCCCTTCTTTCCTTCCTATTCCTATCTCCTTCCTTCCTTCCTTTCCATTCTATCTCCATTTTCCTTCCTTCCTTCCTTCTTTCCTTTTTTCCTTCCTATTTCTATCTCCTTCCTTACTTCCTTCCCATTCCTATCTCCATTTTCTTTCCTTCCTTCCTTCTTTCCTTCTTTCCTTCCTATTCCTATCTCTCTCCTTCCTTCCCATTCCCATTCCCATTCCCATTCCCATTCCCATCTCCATTTTCTTTTCTTCCTTCCTTCCTTCCTTCCTTCTTTCCTTCCTATTTCTATCTCCTTCCTTCCTTCCTTCCTTCCTTTCCATTCCTATCTCTTTCCTTCCTTCCTTCCTTCCTTCCTTCCTTCCTTCCTTCCTTCCTTCCTTCTGTCCTTCCTTCCTTCCTTCCTTCCTTCCTTCCTTCCTTCCTTCCTTTTCCTTCCTTCCTTTTCCTATCTCCTTCCTTCCTTCCAAATAACCCAAGTAATACCCGAGCTCTTGAAAGACGGGGAATAGCAACTTCAACCCCCACCCCCAACCCCCTTCAACCCGGCATCATCTAGTTAGACATACCTAGGAAGGCCGAGGGGGGGGGGAGAAACGGCCTGGCACCCCCATACAGCAGTCTGCTGTTGAAGGAGTTGCATCTCCCCTCTTTTTTTTAAAAAAAAAAAAAGTAGAAAAGTGGACTCTCTCTAAAGTAAACCTTGCAACCAAGTATCAGGCAGAAAAGCAAGCAAGCAAAACAAAAATAAAATAAATACAATAAAAAATAGACGGAAACTCAAAAAGTTTGAGATTCTGTCTCTTCAAATGTTTGTTTGCTTGCTTGTTTATGGACGGGATGCCTGGAGTTAAGCTGGAGGCATGGCTGCAAAGAGCTGCGGGAGGCGAGTAGAGGAAAACTTAGCTTGCTTCCCTCCCTCTCTCTCTCTCTGGGTCCTCCTGGGCCTCCCCCAAACTTGTGTGTTTTCTTTTTCCTTTAGAAAATTGTGAGCCTGGGAGGGAGGCGCGGTCTGCCTGGGTTCTTGCTTTTCTCAAAAAAAAAAAACCTGTCCCAGTCTGTTCGGCCTCTTCTCTCTCACTCCTTTCCTTCCCTGAGTTTTTTTTCTTTCTTTCTGTACTCTAAGTAAACATTGGCCTGCCGAAGAACAAGAGAGAAAGAGAGGAGTGGGGTGGGGGTGGTTGGGAGTGACATTTAATTAATTAATTTATTTTGGAACTCCTTTTTTGCAAGGCCCCGTCCCCGTTCCTATGAGAGACCCACCGAAGGCCCACGGAGTTGAACTCTTAGAAGTTCCTTCTCTTTCCATAAATCACGACTGCTGATGAAGAGCGGCGTGACAAGCTGTGATTTATTTTCCCCAAGAAAGAAAGGGTTGGGAGATATTTTCAGGAGTGGCTTTGGATTTGGGGATTGGTGGGAGGGGGGGGGGAAAGAATCGAGAGGAACCCCCCCCCTCCAAACTCTTAGGTAGCGGCCTCCGACCGACTTCTCCCGTGTCCCTCAATTCTCACCCTTTTCTGCTTTTTCTTCGAACTTCTCCCTTTTTCGAATGCCTCTTTTTGTAGGCGGGAAAGGATGCCCTGCTGGTACTTAAAAAAAATACCCCCTCTCCACACCCCACCACCCAAAAAAAGTCTTAGGACAAGAAACGGTGACCTCTTCACCCCCCTCCGCTCGGGCTAATCCATCTCCCCCCCCTTTTTTTTTTTATCCCTGGGTGTTTATTTTCCCTTCCATTTTTTTTCCTCTCTCTCTCTCTCTCTTTTTTTGCAGAAAGCACGCTCTCAATTGCCATAGAATGAAACCCGCTTTGTTCAGCGTCCTGTGTGAGATCAAAGAGAAAACAGGTAGGAAAAGACCGACTCGGGGTTTGGGGGGGGGGCGGAGGGGGTGAAGCAAAACACAAACAAACAGGCCCTCGTCTCTCTCTCTCTCTCTGGTACCCTCATTCTCCCTCCTCCTCCTCTCCATCCCCCCCACCCCTTACACCTTCCCTGGATAAACAGGGTCACAGACCCCTTCCCCCTTCCCCCAGCTCTGGGAGAAAAGCTGTGTTTGGCGCTGCAGCCATCTTTGATCTGTTCTCATCGGGGGGTCGTTGATCTCGAGGGTCCCCGAGCATCCTTTGCAACCAACCTAATTTGCTTTTGGCCGGCTTTCGATGTTCGCGCTCTGGTTTTGTTCGGACGCTTGTTTTGCAAAACAACGGTGAAAAAAACGGTGAAGCCTCTGTGTCACACACTCCCCCCCCCACCATCCCTCCCTTCCCTGTGTTTCTATGGAAGCGGCCGTGGATTCAGCTGGCTTCCTTTTTCCCTCTTATCTTCCTTTCGCCTTCCTCTCCTCCTGATGGAAGTAACAGGGGAGCTAATTACAATTACAGAGGGTGGCTGAGCTAGGAATTTGCTGGATTCCCCCTCCGGTGTTTTAATTTGTTGTGCTTGCCGGGCGAGAGAAGATCTCGCTGCAAAAGCTCCTTGCTGCTTCAGATTTTTTTTTTTTTCCCCTCCTCCTAGGGAAAAAAACAAAAACAAAACTCCTGGTTGTTTCCAAAATGCTTTTAGAGGCTGCACAAACACCTCCCCACGCCAGGATTTTATTTTATTTTATTTACAAAGGGGGTGAATCCGTGGAGAGCTTTCAACTCGGTGGTTTTGATCTCCCCCACAATAGGGATGGGGTGGAGAAAAAGAGAGATTTTTCTTTGAGAGTCTTAAGGTTGATAAAGCAGGGGTCCAAGAAATCAAGATTTTATTTGCAGGCCCGTTTAAGAGCTGGGGAAAAAAATCCCCCCAGGTTCTAAATAGTAAAAGTCGCCTGCCGTCAACTTCGTTTTAAAGCTCTATTTTCATCCTTCCAATTTGCAGAGAGTTGGATTCTTACATTTACAAGTTGCTCCTTCTAAGGGGCGAAGTAGCAACAGTCCCCTGCGGGACTTCTGTGTTTAAAAAAAAAAATCTATTTAATTTCCTAGGAGGGTGTAACTCCAGGTTTGTTCGACATTGTCTCGGTTGGCGTGTGACTAAAGTCGGTGCTTTCATGCGTGTGTGAAATTTAAGGGAAGGAGGAGAAACAAAATACCAGAATGGCTAACGGTTTAAGGTCTTTAGAAACCCACGTTGAGCAGAAAAATACAGGGGCCGGCGTCGATTTTTTTGCTGGCGCGTCTACGCGGGAACGATTGCCAAAGCGATATTAATTTTTCTGCACGAGTTTACCTGTTGTTGTTGTTGTTGTTTAAATCAAACCCCGGAGAAGTTGATAAACTGTTTTCTAATACGGTGCGTTATGTGCTGATAATGGAGCTTTTTGTCATCTTCGTATGACCTCATGCCTAGAGTTAGCATTGTGGTTGCTGGGGAGAGAGAGAGAGAGAGAGAGAGAGAGAGAGAGAGAGAGAGAGAGAGAGAGAGAGAGAGAAAGAAAGAAAGAAAGAAAGAAAGAAAGAAAGAAAGAAAGAAAGAAAGAAAGAAAGAAAGAAAGAGTAAATGGAAAGAAAAGGTGGAGATTGATCTAAAGGGATTCCTGGCTGGAATTGAAACCGAGCCAGTGAAAATCCTGGTTGTGTTTCGGGCTGGTTCTACAAGGAATAGACCCTGTATCCCAATTCCAGTCTGCCCCGGCGATATATTTCCTGCCAGTAAGCCAGCCGATCCTCCCAAGTTGAATATGGGAATCTCATGGTTGGTGTTTCCAAGCCCACCTTCCAATTTTCGGAGTTTTCCCTGCTGCCTGGACTCTGCTAAATCACCGTATCTCTCTCTGGCTCCTGAGAATTAAGACCTGGACTCATTTTGGGAGTGGGGGGTCTGGGGGGGGGGGCGCCCAGAAGGCTCCAAGATGGATTTTGCGAGCTGTGTTTATAGCCTGCTGGAAAAGAAGTGAGACCCTGGTATGTTCACCTTCCTTTTTCTATTCGACTTCCCTCGGCTCATTTTTTTTTTAAAAAAATTTTTTTGATTTATATGCCGCCCTTCTCCGGAGACTCAGGGCGGCTTATAATGCGTTAAGCAATAGCCTTCATCCTTTTGTATATTTATACAAAGTCAGCTTATTGCCCCCACAAACTGGGTCCTCATTTAACCTACCTTAGAAAGGATGGAAGGCTGAGTCAACCTTGAGCCTGGGGAGATTCGAACCTGCAGAAATTGCAGGCAGCTGTGTTAATAACAGGGTGCATTAAACCACTGTACTACCAAGGCTCTTTTGCTTGTTCCTATTTTTTTTCTGGCAAGCTAGGGGCTTGGGTGTCTCTGAGTCCTTTACTAAGACCGTATTACTATTATTCTTCTCTTCCTTACTAGTATCTGTCTCTTCCCACTTATTACCATAACCATGTTGCTGGTATCTCTCAATTTATATTGTTTTCATTTGTTCCCTAGTACGATTTGATAGCTTATTAGTAACCTGTGACTATCATCAAGCGTTGTGTCTTTTGATTCTCGATGCATATATTTTATTTTATTCTCCTTACGTACACTGAGAGCATATTCACCAAAGGCAAATTCCTTGTGTGTCCAATCAATGAAGAATTCTCTTCTATTCTACACCGGGATCATCCTTTCTAACTTGGCCCGGTTCGGCTGAATTCTCCTTTGCCAGCAGTTTTAAAACTTGGCTCGGCGGAAAGGAAGGCTCTGGAACTGGCGATGCCAATCGAGGGACCCCTGGAAAGGGGAAACTTCCCAGAAGGGGCTCGGGTGAAAACTCCCGAGTTGGGGGGTCCTGAATGGAGACGTTCCTTGAGTTCTCGACACTATCCACCCATCCACCCCCCCCCCCGTGAAATGCTCCAGACGAGCAGAATGTTTTTCTCTGGCGAAGAATTCTTCCCTTAGCAATTTCAGAAACTTGGGAATGTGAGTATGGATATGCTAAGGGGGTGGGGGTGGGGATGGGGGAAAGAAAGCCCCCCCCCCCGGTCCCACATCCCTCTGTGGAATATTGATATGTTTACAGGTTTATTTGAATGGGTGGCCCTCGTAAAAGGGTGAAGCGCCCTTTAGTTAGAAAGTTGTTGTTCTTTTTTTTTTTGCACGCTTTGTATTGCATGATTATCGTCGTTCTTTTCTCTCCTTCCTTCTTTTCTGCACTAGCAGAGAGAAATTTCCCTTTTTGCTTTCTCTTGCTCAGTTTTTAAAACTTCCTTTCCTTTTTCCTTCCTTCCTTCCTTCCTTCCTTCCTTCCCTCCCTCCCTCCTTTTCTCTTTTCTTTTCTTCCTTCCTTCCTTTTCTCCTTCCTTCCCTCCCTCCCTCTTCTCCTTTCTTTTCTTCCTTCCATTTCTCCTTGCTTACTTCCCTCCCTCCTTTTTTCCTTCCTTGCTTCTTTCCCTCCCTCCTTTTCTCCTTCCTTCCCTCCCTCCTTTTCTCCTTTCTTTTCTTTCTTCCTTCCTTCCCTCCCTCCTTTTCTCCTTCATTTTCTCCTTCCTTCCCTTCCTCCCTTCTTTTCTCCTTCCTTCCTTCCCTCCCTCCCTCCTTTTCTTCTTCCTTCCCTCCCTCCCTCCTTTTCTCCTTTCTTTTCTTTCTTTCTTCTTTCCTTCCTTCCCTCCCTCCCTTCTTCCTTCCTTCCCTCCCCCCTCCTTTTCTCCTTCCTTCCCTCCCTCCTTTTCTTCTTCCCTCCCTCCCTCCTTTTCTCCTTTCTTTTCTTCCTTTCTTTTCTCCTTGCTTACCTCCCTCCCTCCTTTTCTCCTTCTCTCCCTCCCTCCCTCCCTCCTTTTCTCCTTCCTTCCCTCCCTCCCTCCCTCCTTTTCTTCCTTCCTTCCTTCCTTCCTCAGTTGAACCTGGTCATTGCCGTCTATTGCATCCTATGCAATCACCTTTTCTTCCCCCAAGGAGGAAAAAGATTTGTTTATGAGATCCTTGATAAAATAACGGAGGCCGCTTTTACCGCGTGCACAGAAAGGCAAGGCGGGAGTGTAACCGTTGGAAATATGAGGGGCGGCAAACTAATTGGAACCTGTACGTGTAATTTTAGATTTATTCATTTAGACAAGAGGTGGACCTGATACGGCGGCCGGTCTTGAGTTGCAAAACACAGCTATTCAGTTTGGGGACCCTCAGCAGTTCTACGGAGCCCATATTCTCTAGGCTGTCCCAAAACACAATATGTTGTAAATGGAATATTTGTCCGCACGAGAACTCCGCTCTTGAGTTAGGCAGCAGAAGTTCCCTTCATTGGAATCTCCAGAATTTTAATTTACACCCTTGACCCTGTTTATAACAATGTGTGTGTGTTTTTTTTTAAAAGTTTCTAAGCCCTACCTTTATAAAGATATTTATTTTTCCCCGCCACCCAAATACTGGAAGTTTAGCAGGGAAGGGAAAAGCTGGTCTTTCCTGCGAATTAGCCTGTTGATCCAGATGCTTTCCAAATAACATCTGTTGAGAGGAGAAAGTTTATTCTGTAACAACAACAACAATAATAATAATATGATGTTTGGGCTGTTATTGTGACCGAACTCTTATGATTAGGCTACTCCTTTCTAGATTGCGAGAAGTCTAGATTTCTAGATTCTAGATTGCTAGATTTCTAGAAATCTACTTTCTAAATTGCTCTTCCTTTGAGCGTTGCTGGATGGTGGTGGCGTCTTTTTCCGCCTGTCTCTTTTGCCAGCTTGTTTTGCATTACTCCTTTTTAAGGAGTCTCCCCTGTTCTTCGTTCTGTCTCTTTCCCGGCTGAAATGGCACGCGTTTATAACAGACCGAAAAGTGTTCGCCGTTCCGTATTTTCACGAACCCTCGAATGCTCTGCCTGCTCGGGCCGCTGCGCTGTCTTTCTTTCTTTCTTTCTTTCTTTCTTTCTTTCTTTCTTTCTTTCTTTCTTTCTTTCTTTCTTTGCACAAGTTTTTGGTGTGCCTCTGAGCACACCAGCTTGAGCTGAAGCTTTAAGGACCTCTGAGATGACAGCTGCCAACAACAACAACAAAAAAAAAAAACCCGCCGCTAATTGAAAGCCAGTGCAAGTCTAAATGGCTTTAATTCACTGGAAAGTCCTAATAATATACATAATGCCTTGCTAGAGTTGTGTAGCCTTTGTGAGGCTTTAGAAGCTGGGGACTGACTTGGAAGGATCGTAAAAATTAATGAACTTCTGTGGATGGGGAGGAGGAGGAGGAGGAGGAAAAAAAAATAGGTGCCTGGAATTGCAGTCTGTTTCTAGTCTTTTTTTAAAAAAAAAAAGCAAGTTTTTATTCTGGGAAAATTTGAGTTTTTGTTTTGCCTCCCGAAGTTGTGGGCCGCTCCATCACTGGAGATTTTTTTAAGAAGAGACCGGACAGCCACTTGTCTGGAATGATATAGGGATTCAGCCGGTTCGCACCACTTCGGGAGAACCGGTTGTTCACTTTCTGAGCAGTTTGGCGAACCGGTGGTTGGAAGAAATCATTAGGGCAGAGAACCGGTTGTTAAATTACTTGAATCCCACCACTGGTATAGGGTCTCCTGCTTGATCAGGAGGTCAGACTAGAAGACCTCCAGGGTCCCTTCCCGACTCTGTTATTCACAATTTGCTCTCTCGTTCAAAGCAGCTTGTCCAGGTGTAGAAGGGAGGGGGTGGATCGTAATCCTCAGCTTATTCCTTATTCCTTCTGCTGGCAGTTCGGATCCTGTAACTCGCCTCGGCTCTTGAAGCGCCTGGCTTAAATCCTTCTTCTCCAACTCTTCTTCCTCGCTCAGGTATCGGCCAGACACCATTGTTTTCCTTCTCTGCAGAGAAGGGGAAACTAAGTCACTCCCCCACTGCCCCCCCCACCTCCCAAAGGAAATCTTTGCAGGCCGATTCCACAGCAAGAAGAAACAGGATTGCAAGGGAAGTTTTTGCCGTGTTTAAGCGCCGCCGACTGACACCAGTTGTTGGCAAGCGAGCGCTTTTGGCAGTAAAATAAAACAACAGAAAGAGACAAGGCTTTTGGAGGCTTGCCTGTTTTCAACAAAAAACCGATGGTCGGAACGCTCTGTTTAAAAGTAAATAGACTGTGACATATTGTGCAGCTGGTTTTAAAGAGATTTCGGTGTCCATCTGTATGTTCTGAATGGTAACCATCCTGGCTTGGGGGATGGGTGGGTGGGGGGCTTAGGTTTTAAGAATGGAGCAAAATTCGGTCTTTTGTGAGTCTTTTTTTTCCTGCTAAATCCTCGCCGAAAAAGAGAAAATTATTCCGTCCGGATTTAGGAATAGACTCCCGGTGTCTTTTCTCTCCCTCTCTGTTCCCCTGATGAGGAAAGGAGGGGGGGGGTGTTAACATAAATATTTGCCGCTTTCCCAATTGTTGCTTCCTTTCCTCAAAGGTTCTGAAACCCGGTGGACTCATTTCAAAGGAGTTTGAGGGGGGGTCTTGTGGTTATATTTGGGTTTCGGAGGCCCCACGAGTTAGCCAGTAACCTCAGGGTTGCCGAACACCGTAGCAAATCAGGTGTGAACGTCGTGTCGTCCTTTGCATGCGGTGGCATGTGCTCGGTACACAAAAGGTTCTTCTGCATCTCCCTTCCTCTTGTGCGGCTCGTTCTTGACGGCCCAAGATCTGACCATTGTGTTGCCAAGAGTGTCCCTTGATTGTGTATCGCCGATCAATTCGATTATCCTTCCTCTTCCAAACCCAGGCCATCAGCCCTGCTTGTCAATACTTCTCTCTTCTGTTTTTTTTTTTTCCTTCTATTATTGTTATTCTTATTTAAAAGAAAGAAGCTTAATTTGCAAGCTCAGCTTGGGAATAGCCTCGCATATTTTAGAATATATTAAACCGGGTGCGACAGGCCGTCATTGGGTCTATTTATGCGCCGCGGAGTTCTAGCACCAGCCTTCTTTTGCATCTAATCAAGAATGAATTAAAGCCCAGTGTTGGGAGAGATCTCGGGTTTGCCGTGCCGTATTTTTTTTTATATATAAAAAAAATAGATCTGTCAATTTTGACCACGCTCAACGAGAGTTGTCTGTTACATGGTCTCAGCTCTGTTTCAACCACATTTGCCGGTGTTGTGTTGGTGTGTGTGGGTTTTTTTTTTTTTTGCTCTCCGTGTGTAGCTGTATGATAAGGTATTTAACCACGTAGAAGTCTGTAAATATTTAACTGTCGATAAAACCACTGTTATTTATCTAAAAGGCTCTGTGTGTTGTGTTTTGCTCCTGGGTTTATCTTGTTATACTAGTTACGCTGCCTAAACTCTGACAGGTTTTTTTTTTTTTTTTTTTTTTGCAAAAGGCAAAATTAGGGATGCAAACTTGCGACTTCCAAAAGGGGCTTTGCGTGACAACCTGCAAAAGCCCCCTCCCCCCCTTCCTCCTTGTGGCTTATTTAATCTATATAGTTAGTTTGGTTTTGGAGCCTGGGCGGATCCGAATGTTTTGAGAAGAAACCAGAGATTGATGTGAATTCGGACCTTCGTGGTTCCTTCCTGGTTTCCCTTCCCTTGCGGATCAGCCTAGAAAACGAGGTGGTCTCTGTGAATTGATGGAGGAAGATGGATATGTGAGTATGGGTCTTCTGTTTCCCCCCACCCTCAGCTGTTCAAGCATACACATTGAACGGCATTCACCGCTCAGTGATACAGGCCCACCTTACGCTAAAACTTGCTCGGGGCTCTCTTCGGCCTTGTCTCCCCCCCCTCTTTAAAACCCCACCAGGCTGACCTTTTTGTCCTGTTTCTGGTTTTCTCCGATCGGCCCTTTGTTATCCCTTAGACACAGGAGAAAAATTGAAACTGGATGTGACTAGGAACAGATTTTTCTCTTTGCTCGCGTGTCTCGCAAAGGGACTTCCTTAGAAATAACTAGCTTGGCCAAAGGATCAATTCTCCGAAAAGTTCATCTTTTTTGTGAGGGAGGGAGGCGGGGTGTCAGCCACATCAAGGGGGGCGAGGGCCAGGCTGTAGTCGATCTCTAAGCTGGATTTGTTTCGACTTCATTTATTTATTTATTTATATCCTGCATTTATTATTTTTGCAAATAACGCGAGGTGCGAAGCACAATCAATACTCCTTCCTCCTCCTGTTTTTCCCACAATAAGAGTGTTGAGTTGGGCTGAGAGAGGGAGAGAGGGACCGGCCCAAATTCACTCAGCTAGCTTTCATGGGTAAGGCAGGGCTAGAACTCACCGTCGCCTGGTGATTGGCCCAAAGCCACCCAGCTGACTTTCATTGCTAAGACAGTACTAGAACTCCCAGTCGCCTGGTGACTGGCCCAAAGTCACCTAGCCAGCTCTCATGCCTAAGGCGGGGTTATAATTTATCGTCTCCTGGGGTGATTGGTCCAAAGTCACCCAGCTGACTTTCATTGCTAAGACAGAACTAGAACTCCCAGTCACCTGACCCAAAGTCACCTAGCCAGCTCTCATGCCTAAGGCGGGGTTATAATTTATCGTCTCCTGGTGATCGGCCCAAAGTCACCCAGCTGACTTTCATTGCTAAGACAGTACTAGAACTCCCAGTCGCCTGGTGACTGGCCCAAAGTCACCTAGCCAGCTTTCATGCCTAAGGCGGAGTTATAATTTACCATCTCCTGGTGATTGGCCCAAAACCACCCGACTGACTTTCATTGCTAAGATAGAACTAGAACTCCCAGTCGCCTGGTGACTGGCCCAAAGTCACCTAGCCAGCTTTCATGCCTAAAGCGGGGATTATAATTTACCGTCTCCTGGTGATCGGCCCAAAGTCACCCAGCTGACTTTCATTACTAAGACAGAACTAGAACTCTCTGACGCCTGGTTTTTAGGTTTCACCACTAGGCCAAATGGGCTCTATTATGCAACCCCTTGGAATATATAGCAATATGTGTGTGTGTGTGTGTGTGTGTGTTTACTGGGTTCCTTTGGGCTTTGGGGTCAGTGTTGACTTCTGCAGTACTTATTCTACGTACACAGGTTTTACAGTTCATGCATAGCTGGGTATGTTCCTTCCTGGCCAGGAACATCCATTGTCAACTTTTATCCGCCTCTAACAAATGTGGGCGGTCCTTCTTTCATACTGTCAATCTTGATCCAGCAGGTGGTTACGCCCTCTGAGCCGCAGGAGGGAGGCCGGGGTTCTTGAGAGAGAGAGAGAGAGAGAGAGAGAGAGAGAGAGAGAGATAAGGAGGGAGAAAGAGGAAGGTAGGGAGAAAGAAAAAACAAGAGAGAGATAGGGATGGAGAAAGAGAGAATGAGAAGGAGGGAGGAAGGGAGAAAGAGAAAATGAGAGAGAGAGATAGGATGGGAGAAAGAGAGAATGAGAAAGAGGGAGGGAGGGAGAAAGAGAAAATGAGAGAGATAGGGAGGGAGAAAGAGAGAATGAGAATGAGGGAGAGAGGAAGAGAAAACAAGAGAGAGATAGGGAGGGAGAAAGAGAGAATGAGAAAGAGGGAGGGAGGAAGAGAAAACAAGACATAGGGAGAAAGAGAGAACGAGAAAGAGGGAGGAAGGGAGAAAGAGAAAATGAGAGAGAGAGGTAGGGAGGGAGAAAGAGAGAATGAGAAAGGGAGCGAGGGAGAAAAGGAGAGAGAGAGAAATAGGGAGCGAGGGAGAAAGAGAGAGAGAGAAATAGGGAGCGAGGGAGAAAGAGAGAACGAAAGAGAGAGGGGGAGAGAGAGAGAGAGAGAAAGCATCCTATAAGAGTGTTAAATAGATTCCACCCCCCCTTCCTTTATTTTATTTTATTTTTTTTTTAATTTTGAGAAAATCCGCCGTTTCGATTCTGAGTCGGGGGTGGGTGGGCGGCTCAGCCCGCATGAAACTATTCTGCCAGTGGATGTTTGTTTGTTTGTTTCTTTTTTTCTTTCTCCCCCCCCCCCTTTTCTCCCAAATTAAGATTCTGCGCGGGCCTTTACAGATGCCGCTAACTTTGGGCAATTATCATTTTGTTTGGGGGGAAAAAGTAGTAAAACAGTGTGCGGTAAAAGTGTTTAGAGAGGGAGAAGGGATAGATAAATGGGACAGTTTTGCAATGCAAAATGATTTGGGGTGTGTGTATATATATATACATATATATATATGTATATATATATATATATATATATATATATACATACACTAGCATAGTTTGTTTTATATATATATATGTATACACACATATATATGTATGTATGTATATATATATATATATGTATATCGGGGGGGGGGGAAAGGATTTTTTGGCTGTTGCTTAACTGCTATTGTGAAGCTTAGAACAGATTTCTCTCTCCCCCCCCCCATCGCTAATGCCCTAGAAGTATTAATTCACTTTGATATGCTAATTAGAGGGCATTATGCAAGAAATGAGATTAAGTGGCAGCAGGAAACCATTTGCCTGTCACTAAATTGAGAGTGTTACCATCAGGAGGAGCTTTGTATATATCTGCATTTCTCCCCCCCCCCACTCTCTCTCTCTGTCTTCTTCCCCCACTCCAGTTTTCCCTTGATTTTGCATATAAATAAAAATTGATTGAAAGGTCTAGAGAAGCTTCTGGAACATCCGTGCGTGCGCGGCTCCTCTCCTTTCTTTTCCTTGGCCCTCCTCTTTCCCTTTTATGATTATTTAAACTTCATGTTAAAGAGACTTTCCCTGAATATTAATTGATCTAATGGGAGACGGCGGAGGGGAAACCAACCCTCCCCTCGCCCTTTGTGTCCCTCCGGCAGCAGACGGAGGAGAGAAAGAGAGAGGCTGTCCTGCACGTTTTCCCAGCCCCCCCCCCAACCCCCAAGCCCCCCGTTCTTTTCATCCAGAGCGTCCCAGAGCTGGATGAAGATAAAATCAATCAGAATAGAGCTTGAAGGGACCTCAGGAGGTCTTCTAGTCCAACCCCCTGCTTAGGCAGGAAACCCTACACCACTTCGGACAAATGGTTATCCAACCTCTTCTTCAAAGCCTCCAGTGATGGAGGCTCCCACAACTTCTTGGAGGCAACTGATTAAATCTTCTCACGCTCCTTCGTTCCGGGTTGCTCCTCTCCTCGATTGAGTTTCCATCCGTTGCTTCTTGTCCTGGTGCTTTGGAGAATAATTTGACCCCCCCTCCTCTTCTTTGTGGCAGCCCCTAAAATACTGGTACACTGCTATCATGTCACCCCTAATTCTTCTTTTCTTTAGACTAGCCCAGGGATCTGCAACCTTAAATACTCAAAAGAGCCATTTGGATCTGTTTCCCACAGAAAAGAAAACAACCGGGAACCACAAAATCTGGGTGGGCGTGGCCAACTCAATGTCACTCACTTCCACCAGTCATATCCTCTAGCTATGCCTACCCAGCTGGTCATTAGGGCAGAGAACTAGTTGTTAAAAAACACTGGGAACCACAAAATCCTTTTGACATATATCTCTCTCCCCTCCCTTCCTCTCTCCCCCCCTCTCTGTATCTCTGTATGTCTCTCTCTCTCTCTTCTCCTCTCTCTGTATCTCTCTATGTCTCTCTCTTCCCCCTCTCTCTGTATCTCTCTCTGTCTCTCTCTCTTCCCCTCTCTCTGTATCTCTCTATGTCTCTCTCTCTCTCTTCCCCCTCTCTGTATCTCTCTATGTCTCTCTCTCTTCCCTCTCTCTGTATCTCTCTATGTCTCTCTCTCTTCCCTCTCTCTGTATCTCTCTATGTCTCTCTCTCTTCCCCTCTCTCTGTATCTCTCTCTGTCTCTCTCTCTCTTCCCCTCTGTCTGTATCTCTCTATGTCTCTCTCTCTTCCCCTCTGTATCTCTCTAGGTCTCACTTCCCCCCCCCTCTCTCTATGTCTCTCTCTCTCTTCCCCTCTGTCTGTATCTCTCTATGTCTCTCTCTCTTCCCCTCTGTATCTCTCTAGGTCTCACTTCCCCCCCCTCTCTCTATGTCTCTCTCTCTCTTCCCCTCTCTCTGTATCTCTCTAGGTCTCTCTCTCTTCCCCTCTCTCTGTATCTCTCTAGGTCTCTCTCTCTTCCCCTCTCTCTGTATCTGTATCTATCATTCTGTGTCCAGAATGGTAGAGGATCTCCTGTTTCAAGCGGGGTTGGACTAGAAGACCTCCAAAGTCCCTTCCAATTCTGTTATTCTGGACCTCGCTTTTTTCCTGCTGAAGGGCTACCAGACTGAGCGCATGTAGAAATTGCCCAGTTCTGATTAAAGGTCATGTTTTGATCACCACTAACACTGTTCTGTCCCCGTCCCACACACGCACCCCCACAGACGGCCCGGAGTTAATAAGCCACATGACAAAATCTTTGAAGATAAAGCTGGCAGCAACCCAGTGGCTAGCTGCCAATTCAGACTTTACTTACACAAAACAAAGATTAGACTGCAAGCATTCTGATAAAGCAGGCAAAGTTTCCGCAATACAAGGATTAGTCCAAATGCAGTCCGACAAGGCAGGCAGAAGTCCAGTAACGCAGAGATCATGGATTATTTCTAGTTTTTGCTCGTCACAAACTGAACCGGCCACCACACCCACATTTATACCCTGTGGGGTGTGGTCCAGTGACTCAGCTAATCTCTGACACGCCTTCCCCTCTGCTGCGCACGCTTCTCCCTTCGCCTCTGCCGAGGGTCCAGCCAGCACTTATCTCCTTCGTCGCTGTCCACCTGTGGCTGCGGGGATGTGCTTGGCTCTGGGCCTATCTTTTGGCCTTCAGTGTCCTCCGGAGGCATTGCCAGAGTGGAGGGTCCTGGAGAGGGAGGCCTTGCCAACTCCTCTCCCTCACTCTCAGAGTCTGCATCTGTCGATAGCCCAGGCTCAGGCAACGGAGCCACAACAAACACCAACAGTAAGAATTTGAGTGTAAGAAACATGTTTTTCCCCCCCACGAAGGAAAACTAGCTAGTCTTTTTCTGGGCCTAACTCAAGAGGTGGGATTTTTAACATTCCTGAACCAAACGCTCAACACCCCAGAGTGGTTCTCTTTTGATATCGAGCGGATTTCCACGCGAGGAAATTGGTTCGTTTGCAGGCGGATGTGCTGGGCCGTTATTGCTTGTTCAACAAATCCAGCTGTCGAAAGAACTAGGCTTGACATGATATGTTGCGAAGCCATTCCACACTAGCCATTTTCTTTTTTTTCCTAAGAAGCCAGATGGGGGAAATAAATTTCAGCACCACGGAGAGCTCCACGGAGAGCAACTTTGCCCCGGGATGTTTTAAGACAAGGGTGTCAAATTCGCGGCGACACGTGACGTGTTGGGACCTTTGTTAAACCGGCCGGGGGGCGGGGCCAGCACGTGACGCATCTGCCCCCCCCCGTTCCCGGACTGCGAGTTTGACACCCCTGTTTTAGGATGTATCTTTCGAGCAATTTCTTCTTATTTTCTCCAGGAAATAAAACTTTTTGAGATGGGAGTGGGCTTTAGCCGATGGAGTGCCAGCCAGCCTTTCTGAGTGGGATTGTTCTGATGATCATGTGAACGAGAAATCAAGAAACTTCAGGCTTGTATGCTAGACTGGCGAGGCAGAAAATCCTCCTAGGTGAAGGCAGGAGATAACATCCCCTCTACCCTCCCAAAAAACAAGCCCAAAATTCAGCTTCAGGGAGGCTTTATCTTTACAAGTAAGTCCTTGACTTAAAGCCACTCATTTAGTGACCGCTCCAAGTTACAACGGCACTGAAAAAAAAGGCCTTATGACTTGTGACCGTTGCAGCGTCCCTGCGGTCGCATGATCGAAATGTGGACGCATGGCAACTGGCATGTACTTATGACGGTTGCAGTGTCCAGGGGGCAACCTTCTGACGAGGAAAGTCAATGGGGGGGGGACGCTGGATTCGCTTAACGACCGTCTTATTGATTTTAACAACTGCCACGATTCACAACTGTGGCAAGGTAATGGGGCAAAATTCTTGTTTGGCAACAGAAATTTGGACTTTGGTTGTAGTCATATGTTGGCCAAGTACTTAGCTTAAGAGAGACAGACAGAGAGAGATAAAGAGAGAGAGAGAGAGAGAGAGAGAGATGAGATATATTAGATAGATAGATAGATAATTAGAGAGATTGATGATAGATAGATATTAGTGTGATAACTAGATATTAGAGAGATTGATAAGATAGATATTAGTGAGATAGATAGATGGGATAGATAGATAGATAGAGTAGATAGATGATAGATAGATAGATAGATAGATAGATAGATAGATAGATAGATAGATATTAGAGAGATTGATAAGATAGATATTAGTGAGGTAGATAGTATATATTAGTGATATAGGTAGATGGGATAGATAGATAGATAGATAGATATTAGTGAGGTAGATAGACAGTATATATTAGTGATACAGGTAGATGGGATGGATGGATGGATGGATGGATAGATAGATAGATAGATAGATAGATAGATAGATAGATAGATATAAAGAGAGATATGAGAGAGAGATATTGCAGAGATAATAGATAGATATTAGAGAGATTGACTAGATAGATATTAAGGAGATAGGTAGGTAGGTAGGAACAAAACAACAGTTGGACTTTGGAGGATAGATAGATAAATAGATGATAGATAGATAGATAGACAGACAGACAGACAGACAGACAGACAGAGGTTAGATAGATAGATATTAGTGATATATATATAGAGAGAGAGGGGGGGAGAGAGGGGGAGAGAGAGGGTGGGGGTGGGGGAGAGAGGCACACACACGCACAAATACCAACACAAACATACACACAGTGTAGTGTACTTCTCTTGGTTTGGGGTACATGCTACGAGTTACAGGGTGAAAAGCTAGCTTTGCACGTCTCGTGCCGGCCCCAATGCGCTTGACTTGAAGTACCTGTCAGGAATTGGGACTCTTTTAATGCAGGTTCTACCCATTTGGCGAGCGCCTCCTTCACCTAATTTAATTTTTTTTAATTCAATTCAGCGCGATGCTTCCATTCTAGTTCCGCCCCATTTGCGCGAAGGGCTTCCGAGTTGACTCTCCAAAGTGACGATGTGCCCCGTAAATTGAATAAAGGATATATATATTTCTGGTTATGCTTTCTGGTCCTTGAGTTTAATGACGTCGTCCAATCGGTAGGCACCTCGCCTTCTAGCCCCCCCCCCACGCCCGAGGACCAATCGGCAATAAAAATTATGTTTTAACTTGTAATTGCAGGAAGGGTAAGTCCTTCGCTGCTGCTGCTTCTTTTTTTTCCTCCTTTTTTCTCAGCTGGGCCAAGGACGATGTTTTGAAACTTGGGGGTTACGAGCGTGAATTCAAGACGTTTTTATTTCTTTTTCATCAGAACAGCTCCAGGTGATGTACAGCCAAGGGCCGGTTATGGAGAAGAAACCTTCTCTTTTTGTTCCCTCCCGTAATTTGATCGTAATTTGGAGCTCAGCTTGCCGTCCTTTGGATGGCCAAGCATAATTAAAAATAAGGATAAAAACCCCGTTCAACTCCCTGCAAAATGAACGCTTCTTGCGTTTTGGCTCGAGGGCTGCTAACAACCAGGGGTGAAATCCAGCAGGTCCTGACAGGTTCTGGAGAACTGGTAGCGGAAATTTTGAGTCGTTCGGAGAACTGGAAAATACCACCTTTGGCTGGCCCCCAAACGGGATGGGAATGGAGATTTTGCAATATCCTTCCCCCTGAAATCTGGCTTGTTGACTTTGAGCCAATCACCAGGAGATTGGAAGTTCTAGTCCCATTTTAGGCAGGAAAGCTGGCTGGGTGACTTTGAGCCAATCACCAGGAGACGGTGAGTTCTAGTCTCGCCTTAACCATGAAAGCTGACTGGGTAACTTTGGACTAATCACCAGGAGACTGGAAGTTCTAGTCCCGCCTTAGCCATGAAATCTGGCTAGTTGACTTTGAGCCAGTCACCAGGAGATTGGAAGTTCTAGTCCCACCTTAGGCAGGAAAACCAGGTGGGTGACTTTGGGCCAATCACCAGGAGATTGGAAGTTCTAGTCCCGCCTTAGCCATGAAATCTGGCTAGTTGACTTTGAGCCAATCACCAGAAGATTGGAAGTTCTAGTCCCATGTTAGGCAGGGAAGCCGGCTGGGTGACTTTGGGCCAATCACCAGGCGACGGTGAGTTCTAGTCCCGTCTTAGCCATGAAACCAGCTTGGGGCCGAAAAAGCCAAGCTGAGCGAATCACCCATCGGCTTGGACTCCTCTAACCGGCCTTCGGTTGGGCTATACTTCATCCTAGGTTGGCGAAAGGGGAAATTCGTTTTGAATGAGTTCTCACCGGCTTCCCACTTGTTAGATCCCTGACGTCTTATCAATAGGTTCCTTGGGAAGGTATCGACTGGCTCGTTCTTGACCTTTCGGCTATGCCCGACTCCCAAGAATCAAAGGGCTGCAAGTGAAATGATAGGCTGCATATACATAAATTCTGGGGTGTCAGTGTATTACACGGACTAATTTCAGTTTACTAGGATTTATGGCCAAAGAGTGTTCAATAAAGGAAATTCGTCTTCCTTTCAGAATCTGGAGAGCCTAATAATATTGTAGTGGCCAGGGCTAAGACAATCAATTTTTTTTTTTAAAACGGGTTGATTATCATAACAGCAGCTGTTTAATCACCTTAATTGTTAGGTAACTTTTCAATTGTCTGGTAAACATTTTGGGGAAGGAGGAGGCGGGGACGGGGACGGGGGGGCATATCGACTTGCCTGGGGGCAGAGTGCAGAATTCGAAGTGTCCCCCTCTTTAAAATCGGTATTATTATTTTAGGGTGGGATTTTTTTTTTTTATTGATTTGTAGCAGTGGTGAAATCTAAAATTTGTTACTACCGGTTCTGTGGGTGTGGCTTGGCGGGGGGGGGTAATGTGACGGTGGGCGTGGCCAATTTTTTTTTTTAACTTTTAAAACCGTTTTTTCTACAACCTCTTCGGCGAAGAGGTTGTAAAAAAAAATGCTTTCAAAAGGCTCTGACGATCCCAGCTGAGTTGCCTGATCAGCAGAGGCTTTTTTTTTCTTTTAAAAGCCTCTGACGATCCAAGCTGAGTTGCCTGATCAGCAGAGGCTTTTTTTTTCTTTTAAAAGCCTTTGACGATCCCAGCTGAGTTGCCTGATCAGCAGAGGCTTTTTTTTCTTTTAAAAGCCTTTGACGATCCAAGCTGAGTTGCCTGATCAGCAGAGGCTTTTTTTTCTTTTAAAAGCCTTTGACGATCCCAGCTGAGTTGCCTGATCAGCAGAGGCTTTTTTTTCTTTTAAAAGCCTTTGACGATCCCAGCTGAGTTGCCTGATCAGCAGAGGCTTTTTTTTCTTTTAAAAGCCTTAAAAGCCTCAGCCAAGCTGAGTTGCCTGATCAGCAGAGGCTTTTTTTTCTTTTAAAAGCCTTTGACGATCCCAGCTGAGTTGCCTGATCAGCAGAGGCTTTTTTTTTTCTTTTAAAAGCCTTTGACGATCCCAGCTGAGCCGCGCGATCATCAGAAGCTTTTTTTTTTTTTTTTACTTTTAAAAGCATTTTTTCAGCCGAAGAGGTGATCCGGTCCAAACCGGGAGCATTTCATCTCTCATTTGTAGCCTGCCTTTATTATTTTTATAAATTACTCAAGGTGGCGAACATATCCAGCGCACCTTTCTATTTTCCCCACAACAGCGATGACCCTGTGGGGTGGGTTGGGCTGAGAGAGAGAGAGAGAGAGGGATTGGCCCAAAGTCACCCAGCCAGAATTCGTGCCTAAGGCAGAACTATAACTCGCCATCTCCTGGCGATTGGCTCAAAGTCACTCGGCTGGCTTTCATGGCTAAGACGGGACTCGAACTCATGACCTCCTGCTTCCTAGCCTGGTGTAATAGGCAAACGGAATGTCTATGGAGATTCTCAGTCATCCAGGTTGGGGTTGTCTCAAAAGGCAGCTGGACTTTTTTGGGGGGGGGGCTTGAAGATGTTTCGCTTCTCATCCGAGAAGCTTCTTCAGTTCTGACGGAAAGGTGTAGGGAGAATGGGCGGATTTATATTCCTTGCAGTCCTCTGGTCATTGGTAGTCTTTCTGAGAGTTGCTGAGGCCACTTGGTGGTTTATCTGTGCACTCTGAATCGGAGTGCAAATGGGCGTGGAACAATTTTGGACATTTGGACATTTTGAACATTGCTGAAAGGACTGTGTTGTAAACAGGAGGTAGGGGGTGTCATATCCTTCCCCCCCCTGGGGATTTGGGGAGGGGTCAAAGAGGCCGTCTACATTAAGATTGAGCAGCCCCTCTCTCAACAGCCCTCTCTCTTTTCACTTAGATCCACTGAGTTGTACGTACTATACGGTTGGTCCTTGATAAATTAGATTTCTGCCTTAACATTGTAGATAAGTTACATTTCTGCCTTAATATTTTGTCCTTTCTGTGGTTTTTTCTTTTTCTTTTTCTTTTAAAAAAGTTTTTTATTATAAACCCATTAAAACAAGGTACAGACATACAACATTTATATACATTTTTTAAACAGCTCTTTCGAAGTGGTCCTTTCTTACTATTTACACATATTTTAACTTTATCGTGTTCCGCATTGATATCTATCCTCCCTTATTTCGTCTACGTTTTACCTTGATCTTTAACATTTTTCTCCCCTCTCTCCTTTATTCCTCTTTCTCATTTTTCCTAGTCTCCAACCATTCATACCATCTACACCACACTTTATAATATTCTGTATCCTCAGTTCTTTTGTTAGTTTGTCCATCTCTGCGCACTCTAAAAAATTTTTTTAATTAAATCTTCTATGGAACGTACTACCATCTCTGATGGATTTGCCCAGTGGCAAAGAAATACTGGGCCAAAGTCAAAAAGTGTCTAGAGGAGATAACCCAGAAATCAATAAAGGGAGAACCAGAGCCATTCTTACTAGGGATTCCCGTAGAAAATTACGCAAAGGAAATACAATATTTAACATCACACATATTAGCAGCAGCCCACGTAGTCTATGCACAAAATTGGAAGAAGGAAAACTGTTCTGTGGGTTTTTCAGTAAGCATCATAGGGTTGAATTTTGGCCAGAAAACTGCTGGAAAATCTCCTTTGCGCTGAACATCTGCAGACAAAACAGGGTTTTTGTTTTTCGCACGTGAAGAGGAGGCGAGATAGCTGGCTTAGTCTTGTTCTTGTCATTTGTAGTGGTGTCACCTGTCTTGACAATTGGCTGTGTTGTCACTGACCTATTTCACTTGTCTCTCCGAGTGTGTGTGTGTGTGTGTGTGTGTGTAGCTTTTCGAAGGAGCGAGGGACCTGGGCTTGTCAGCCGTTTGGGGGACTATAGTTCCTATCATCCAGGTTTCAGGCCGGCTCGGGTTGATAGGAAGTGCCGTCTTAACATCTGGAGGGGGAGGATTTGAAAATTCTCTTTTTTTCAACCATGGATGGCCACCAGTTCATTTTAGAATATTAAGATTGGCTTCTGGGTTGAAGCCAGGGCTGAAATCCAGCAGGTTCTGACAGGTTCGGGAGAACCGGTAGCGGAAATTTTGAGTCGTTCAGAGAACCGGCAAATACCACCTCTGGCTGGGCCCCGGAGTGGGGTGGGAATAGAGATTTTGCAGTATCCTTCCCCTGGAGTGGGGTGGGAATGGGGATTTTGCAATATCCTTCCCCCCAGAAGTGGGGTGGGAATGGGGATTTTGCAATATCCTTCCCCCCAGAAGTGGGGTGGGAATGGGGATTTTGCAATAACCTTCCCCCCAGAAGTGGGGTGGGAATGGAGATTTTGCAATATCCTTCTCCCCAGAAGTGGGGTGGGAATGGAGATTTTGCAGTATTCTTCCCTTGCCATGCCCACCAAGCCACACTATGCCCACCAAGCTACGCCCACAGAACCAATAGTAAAAAAATATTTGAATTCCACCACTGGTTGAAGCAGAGAGATAAACATTTAGAGGGCATCTCTCTTGGCTGGGGGCAAGTTGGTGGACACCTCCGGGCAATTTTGCTTGGCAACCACATGGAAATCGCTTGTCGTGGTCTTCTTCTAGGACATGTCCTGGAATACTTTGATGGTCTCCTTGCCTATCTTCCTCACAACAACATCTGAAGGTTGGGTTAATCTCGACTCCTGCCTCAACGTGCCATTTTCTTGGCAAGGTTTTTGGGAGGTAGTGTGGTGCCCTTCTTAGGGCTGAGAAAGAGGGACTGGCTCAAAGTTGGCACATCTGTGTTTCCCCAGGGATGGTCCCCAGGCCCTGTCAGAGTTGGATCAGAAACATCCAAATGTTCTGATGCCTTGAAACTAGTTTGCAAACCAAGTTGTTGTTGATATTAAATAAACTCACGCCGAGTCTTCCGTCACTCTGGCTACAACCA
This sequence comes from Pantherophis guttatus, assembly GCF_059756535.1. NCBI lineage: Eukaryota > Metazoa > Chordata > Lepidosauria > Squamata > Colubridae > Pantherophis > Pantherophis guttatus. The sequence goes on along the minus strand of NC_142078.1, from coordinate 14,122,286 downwards.
TGTCTAATATCTTCCTCTTCTTCCTCCTCCTCCTCCTGCTCTCCTCCAGGTTGGAGAAGAAGGATAGAGCTGATCTGCTAGGATTTCTTTCATAATAATCGCTTCTTCTTCTTCTTCTTTTTCTTCTTCTTCTTCTTCTTCTTCTGCTTCTGCTTCTGCTTCTGCTTCTGCTTCTGCTTCTGCTTCTGCTTCTTCTTCTGCTTCTCCTCCTCCTCCTCCTCCTCCTCCTCCTCCTCCTTCTTCTTCTTCTTCTTCTTTTTTTTCTTCTTGTCCTCCTTCTCCCTCTCCCTCTCCCTCTCCCTCTCCTTCTTCTTCCTTTTCCTCTTCCTTTTCCTCTTCTTCTTCCTCCTCTTCCTCCTCTTCCTTCTCCTCCTCAGAACAATTAATCAGTGGAACAACTTGCCTCCAGAAGTTGTGAATGTTCCAACACTGGAAATTTTAAAGAAGATGTTGGATAACCATTTGTCCAAAGTGGTGTAGGATTTCCTGCCTAAACGGGGTTGGACTAGAAGACCTCCAAGGTCCCTTCCAACCCTGTTATTCTATACCTCCTCCTCCTCCTCCTCCTCCTCCTCCTCCTCCTCCTCCTCCTCCTCCTTTGGGTAGAGTAAAATGTCTGGGCAAATGGGTGTTTAAGGGACAAAAACAGAGGCAATGAAAATTGGGTTGGAGATGGATCAAATGAACATCACTCTTGAAGGATGTGAACTCAAGGGGGTCTCTTTAGAAAACCCCTAGGTAAAATCTGTGGTCTCCGCCTAGCTGGAAACCTGCGGAGACTGCCGAATCAGTCAAAGGGTCCTCAGTCCGAACCTGGGCGAAAGGTGGAAATTCAGACAGGGCCTGAGACTTCGCTCCTTCTTCTGAATAACTTGAATGGTCCACCAGGAGAGCTCCGTCCTGCTTGTTGCCTGCTTAAAAGTACTATAAACACTTTCCTCCCTGTAAACTCCTCCATGGAACCGACCCCTTCGTAGAGAGAACTCTTGAGACATAGCATTGCTAGTTGCTCTTAACCTCCGGCAAGGGCTTGGCGGAGCTGAGCAGCGAGGATGTGTCTCTTCAGCACTCGGGAATGGGGGACCACGGGGGGGGGGGGAATGGGGACTTTGAGCTTTGTAGCGCAGGAAGAATGGCAGAAGGCAAAGCTTTCGGTCCCTGCTTTTTTCCAGGATCTGTACTGGATGAGAACGGAGGAGTTTTCAACGGGAAGAGAAAGATGCCATAATCGCGCCCCGTCTACATATGCTTCTAATTGTTGATTTGGGGATTTTCTGATGAATATTGCATTGCAAAACAGATGCTGTAGAAGTGGATACAATAAGGAGGGGAAATCTCCCTCCCTCCCTCTCTCTCTCTCTTTTGGGGTAGGCCGTGCTTGAAGTGTTTTTTTTTTTTGCGGCCTTCTCATCCGTAGCTGGGAGCGGTTTGTGGGCCGCATCCGTTCGTTCCCGTTCCTCCTTGCTTGCCACCGCGGCGGGTAATTGTTTTTCACACATAAGTTATGCAAATGAGCCTTTATGGCAACTGGCATAACAATTAGCATCCTCCAGCAATATTTTAGCAGGTTAATTGCAAAATTTCTAAATTGTACATCTGACTTGTTAATTAGGCATGACAGAGGTGGTAAAACAGTTATCTTCAGGCGGGTGTCAGCCAGGGGCTGTTTCAAATGCAAAAAAGCGGACGATTGATTAGATCGGAGGGGTTCAGACATGCTCTATGTCTGCCGTTGGAAAACCTACCGCGGCAAAGTCGCCGAGGCGCGCACAGACCGCAGGTTTAGCGCCATCTTCTCGCTTCGACGATGCTAAGTTTTGAGTCTTTTTCCCAATGCCTTTTAAAGACGACCATTTTCGTTTTCCCTAAAGGAAGGAGATCGGTTGTGTGTTGGGGAGCGGGGAACGCCAGTTGAAGAATTCAAGGAACCTAATTTGATTTCAGGAGGAGGAACCATGGCACACCGATCCCAACTATTCCAACCCAACTTTTCCGAAGAAGCAAGCCAGCCACGCTTGTTTTTGGCAAACTCAGGTGACCTCCTTGTTAAATGGCCGTACGGATTTTTCACGCCCGTCCCCACCAATCGGTGGGGCTCCTGTACGTGTTGCCATGTGACTCTGCCGGCTCAGGTTTTTTTTTGTTTTTTTGTTTTTTTTTAATTTCCTGGAGGAAATCTGTTCGCGAGAGGCCGGTGAACCTAGTCGGTCCAGAAGGAGATCATCTCCTGAGGTTGGGTGAGGAAGAGAAAGAGGGCAAGACTGGGCAGCAGTCTCCTTCTGGGTCCTCCACCCACTTGATCAATGATGGCTTTCTGTATCTTTAGGGAAGTCGATCAGATATTGTACGGCATCGATGATACTTTGCCAGCACCAAGAATATGCGTCAAATTAAGCTGGTGTGAAATTGGGTGCTCCTTTTAACACATACCTTGGATAATGCCGGGTAGCTCTTAATGCTGAAATCTTAAAATCAATCTTTCTTTCTTTCTTTCTTTCTTTCTTTCTTTCCTTCCTTCCTTCCTTCCTTCCTTCCTTCCTTCCTTCCTTCCTTTTTCTTTCTTTCTCTCTCTTTTTCTTTCTTTCTTTTTCTTTTTCTCTTTCTCTTTCTCTCTCTCTATTTCTTTCTTTCTCTTTCTCTCTCTCTTTTCTTTTTCTCTTTTTCTTTCCCCCCTCTCTCTTTCTTTTTCTTTTTCTCTTTCTATCTTTCTATCTTTCTCTCTCTCTCCCTTCCTTCCTTCCTTCCTTCCTTCCCTCCCTCCCTCCCTCCCTCCCTCCCTCCCTCCCATTCCCTTTCCTTCCTTCCTTCCCATTCCTATCTCTTTTCCTTCCTTCCTTCCTTCCTTCCTTCCTTCCTTCCTTCCTTCCTTCCTTCCTTCCTCCTTCCTTCCTTCCTTCCTTCCCTCCCTCCCTCCCTCCCTTCCCTTTCCTTCCTTCCTTCCCATTCCTATCTCCCTTTTCTTTCCTTCCTTCCTTCCTTCCTTCCTTCCTTCCTTCCTTCCTTCCTTCCTCCCTCCCTCCCTCCCTCCCTCCCTCCCTCCCCCCTTTCTCTTTTCTCTCTCTCTCTCTCTCATCCTTTCTGCATTTCTCCTCCTTCCTTGCGATTTAAAAAGTAGACGCAGTTGCGTGCTTGACTGTCTTAATATTTTATTTTTTCCCTCTCGTCCTCTTTATGACGTGCTTACCCAGGAAAGTGCCATTTGTGATAGGTTGTCATCATTAATTTTGTCACAGGGATAATACCCTCATCCGCCCACTGGCATTTTTTAAAAATTTTATCATCTTTATTTTTTTTTTAGACATACAAAATTAGCAGCATGCCCCCCCCCCCGAAGCTCTTAGGATGTGTGGTATACAAATGTTGCTGGATATTTACCTTTAATGAAAGGCCGCATAAATATCTCAGCCTCAATAAATTATGCAGCTGTGCTTGAGTGTTGGGAGAGGCAGCTAATAAATAGTTCCTGCTAAAGAATTCTTCACTTCTTCCCCTCCTGTTTCTCTTTTCTGAACAAGGCTCTAATCCTACAATATATATGAATGTAACAGTCTGACATTGGGCCCCGTCAATCATCATCATCATCATCATGAAATAATAAATGGCAAAAGTCAGATTTCTTTGGAACAGCTTACCATCCTGCAACCAGACCTTAAAACACCATCAAAACATCAGCTCTTGCATATCGCAGGTTCTTGGGAAGGACTCGTAGGTGAACAAAAAAATAATAATGCCAAACTCGCTCTAAACATCTGGCTGGCTGTGCGACGAACCGTCATAACAATACTTATGGACACTGTGGCATTGACAAAATCCCCATCGGTCAATTGCAAAAAGGCAGCTTGGCTTGCAACAGCTTACATCCCGCAACGAGAACTCGCGTATCCTTAAACAGCAACATCTGCCCATCTCAGGTGTTTTTGGAAGGAACTCCATAGATGGATAAAGCTGCCAAATCCAGTCTCGCTGACTGTTCCCCCCCCCTAAAATACTAATGTATATAACCCACAGCGCTGTTAAATGCTACTCTAGCCTCCTCTCCCTTCTATTTTGGCTGGGAATATTCTGCCTCCGGTAGAAAGCCAGGGGTAGACATCCAGATTCTCTCCGCTCAGCTGCCATCCATCCTGCTGGATTTTTGCAGGAAGGCGAGAACAGAGGAGTTCGGGGGGGGGGGGGGGAAGAACGATGTTGCGAAGGTGTCACCGCAGGAGAGGCCTCTCCTCCTTATCCCTCCCTTCGCTTTTCTTTTCGCCGTTCTTCGTGCCAACCCTTTTCATCCGAGGACGCAAATGTAATTCCTCCTCTCTCTATTTTTTTTTTTTTTTTTTTAATATCCACGTCTCTAACACGAAAAGCAACAGCTTCCCCTCCGGGTCTTTTATCTGGCTTAAGAGAATAAGAAACTCCTTAATAAGCACGGTGAAAAGGGAACCTGAATGTTTTCTTCTCCACGGGAGGGTCTCTCCCCATCTTTTCCCGTCCTCCTCCTCCTCTTTTTCTTCTTCTTAGCCTGCTAATAAGTAAATATCTGCTATTGTTTAACCATGCGTTCTGGCCATGCAGAAAGATGGTGTTTTCTAGGTAATCATGGGGAAGGGGGGGGGAAGGGTCTTTATAGATCCCTTCCCCCATGTCGTTAGCTGCAAATTTCTTGAGGCTTTCCCCCCCTACCCCTCTGGGAGAAAGGAGAGTGGAATTTGATGTGTGGAAAGGCTGAGCGGGCAGGCAATTTTCCAGCAAGGATCTGGGTGGGTGGGTCGATGAGGTGCCTGCCTCCCTTGAGAAACGTCTGCTGATGGGTATCTACAGTCGTATGTCAGCATTCTGATGCTGCCATAAAAAGACGAGGCTTGACTTTTCACCTACTTATTTTCTCTGTAGATAATATCCCCTAGGAGATGGGATGGGAGGGGGGAACATTCCTGTGGGCTGAGGTCAGAAGCTGGGGAGACTGACTTGGAAGATGGCCAATGAGAAGATGAGAATTGGGGAACGGAAAGGGAAGGGTTTGGGTGGTCAGAGGGTTAGTATCGGCTACGACAAAGTCGGGGCCAGATCTGCCGTACTCAATAAATGGAATATTTCAGCAAAGATTAATTGTTTGGGAGTGCAATTTACTTGAGATGACATCGAAACCTGACATCGTACCTGTTTTGGGTGCTCTAGTTAGCTCCAAAGAAGAGGACCTGGAATTTAGGGAAGATTGATATTTTCGGAAAGTGGCGGCGTGGACCGAGCCCTCTTTTCGTTGCATTGTTTTAAAAAAAAAAAAAATCTAAAGCACCTGGCCCTGTTTAAGGATAACTTATTGAAGATGCCCCTTGCAGAGAAATGCCGCTATTTCAAGGATTACAGCAGCCTGCGAGTTAACAGCAACTGCTCTGCCCTTATCTGGAGAGTATTTCTCATCCCCTTTAAAAAAAAGAGAGAGAACGACAGATCACATCTAAGGTGGCCCATAAAGGAGAATATTTGTAGCTCGGAGGGGTTGAAATGAAGGGATCAGAGCTTGGTTGTTTTCTTGCAAGACGGTTCACGACCCCCCAAAAATAGTTTGGCTCCATGAAACGATCCGAAGAATCGTTTTCCCCCCGAGAAGTTATTTTGTTTTCTGCAAGAAAAGAAAACCAAGCTCACGTCCAGACGGACAAAATGAATCTGGGTTTTGCAAGGATTCGGAGAATTTCAAGAGAAGGCAACACCTCTGAAGAGTCTTAACCCTTGCGAGGGATCGTTGTTACCAGGGTGTGAAAATTTGCCAGGCTCCCAAATATCTCTCTCGTCAGGGGCTCGTCAATTCTATAGAGCCGCGTTTCCAAAAAATAAACAGAGCTACCTCTCAAACCCTTCTCTGGTTTCCTTGACATTCAGATGGGGAAGCAAGCAATCTATTTATTTATTTATTGGTTGGTTGGTTGGAGCTGCATTTTGCTCATTGCTTTTTTTCGGCTGCAATTCTTGACACTTTGAGTTATATTTTTTCCCCCCCTTTAAGAGAATATTTACTTAGTTAGTATTCACTTAATTAGAACTGACTGTTTAATGTTTTATTTTGGGGAGGGTATTTATGGCATTTCCCGGGCCATATTTGCATTCCAGAAATTAAGTCACCCCCGCCATTATTCCGCTCGCCTTTCATACATTAGAATGATGAATGGAAAGCAGAAATGGGGGAAAGACTGCAATGCAATGAAAATTTAATCAGCGTCTTCTGCTGCTTTAATAAGGCAAATAATTCTTATTGGCCATTGCGTTAAGGCTTCTAATATTTAATTCATAACAAACCTCGCGTTATTTTGCAGCCACATCGACAGGTCCACTTTGCTGCCTGCCAAAAGGCAACCATAAAAACTTAAAAGCAGATGTAAACGTCTGAAACAAGGAGAATGATTAGAGCTAAAGCGGTCTTGGGGAGGAGAAGGGGAGGGGGGGAGGGGAGAAAAAAAAAAAGGAAAGGAAAGGGAAAAAGAATCGCAAAGGGGAAAAAAAATAGCTTTGCAGAAGAGTTTGACGATTTTTTTTTGGGCTTGCTGTTTAGTAACGGGCAAACAATATTAAACTTCAGAGACTTCAGAGTTTTGGGGGGGTTTTTTGAGGATTCGGAATGGCTCCCCTGGACTTAATCATGGCTTGGCCTGCGTAACTCCCCGAAAAGGACGTGGCAAAATGGCTTAAGAATTCAGCTGGTTTGCCAGCTTGTCAGTATTGCGCATTTAATACACAGATAAAACACGTGCGTGTTAAAAGGCAGGTAGGCCCGCTTGAAGGAGAGAAGGAGCAGCTCAAAAATGATACTTCTTTTTTTGTTTGTTTGTTTTCTGGTGCCGCAGTGATGACGTTACCTAATTGGGTAATGAAACGTCTGCAAGAAAACAAGGAAGCTCAGAGAGGAACAAGGACCCCCCAGTCCTCCTCCTCCACAAACTCCACTCCCTTATAGTGCTGATGACAGTAGAAAGGAATGTTTTGTAGCTCAGGGTTGAACGATGGTGCTGATGATGTTACTTAGTTTGGTAATGAAACGTCTGCGAGAACACCACCAAGCTCGGAGAGTTCAGGGATCCCACAGTTGTCTTCCTCCTCCTCCTCTCCACAAACCCCACTCCATTCGAGCACTGATGACGTAACCTAGCTGGCTCATGAAACATCTCCAAGAAAACCACCCAGCTCAGAGAGCACCAAGGACCCCACTGTTAAACCCTGACAGGGGTGAGCGTGTGTGCGCACGGCCTTCCGTGCATGTGCAGAGCGTCAAAAACGGCATGTGATGACATCCGGGCCGGTGGGTGAATACAAATATTCTCAGAACAGTTGGATCCCATTTGACGGGGAATCCTTGGGCAACCTCCTATCCTCCTCTTCCAAAGCCCCCATCTCTCTCATTCCTTCCAATCTCCAGTAATTAGCTAGGTTGTAATGTGTTGTGAGCTTCCAAAGGTTGTCGGCAACAATGCCGGGGTGAACGCCAAGGCTCCAGAAAGTGGCATCATGCCAAGGATAAATGTGCTCTCGTTACATCAAATGTATTTATTTATTTATTTGTTTTTTTGGGGGGGGGGTTTGCTTGCTTGCTTGTTCTGTTTTCTTTTCGGAGCCACTTAATTGGTGTCAGCACATACACACACCCTCCCCCAGAGACCCGGGGTTTCTAACACGGAGATCGGCACCCATCGCCCTGCTTCTGTTCCGCGTCGGCGGAAGCCGCGGTTGAATGTAGACCAAATGCCATCGCAACAATGCCAGCCGGTGTTTCAGATGACAGAAATTAATACGCACTCACTCGTAGAATGCGGTGATTAATGACCGCCCCGTGCGAGAAGCGATTCCTGCCTTAAACTCCTCTTTGACGGGGTGTGTGTGTGTGTCTCTCTCTGTGTGTTTTGAAAAGTGAAGCGATGGGTTTCCTTCTCCCCCAAAAGCAGAGGTTATCCAAAGTACATTACTGCCGTGTGTTCTGCGCCTGGTTTTTATTTTTGTGAATATTGTGATAAGCAAGCATTAGGTGGGGCTCTCCCCCCACATTCCCCCCTGGTTAGAAAAGCTTAAGGCCTTTGGGAGGTATTGCAAAGCTTGTCAAACCAAGTTTCCTTTCTTTCTTTCTTTCTTTCTTTCTTTCTTTCTTTCTTTCTTTCTTTCTTTCCTTCTTTCCTTCCTTCCTTCCTTCCTTCCTTCCTTCCTTCCTTCCTTCCTTCCTAAGCTGGACTAAAAAGGGATGCAGTGACTCAGTGGCTAAGACGCTGAGCTTGTCGATCAAAAGATTGGCAGTTCAGCAGTTTGAATCCCTAGTGCCGCGGAACGGGGTGAGCTCCCGTTCCTTGTCCCAGCTTCTACCCACCTAGCAGTTCGTAAAAAATGCAAGTAGAAAAATAGGGACCACCTTTGGTGGGAAGGGAACAGCGTTCCGTGCGCCTTTGGCGTTGAGTCATGCCGGCCACATGACCATGGAGATGTCTTCGGACAGCGCTGGCTCTTCGGCTTTGAAACGGAGATGACCACCGCCCTCTAGAGTCGGGAATGACTAGCACATATGTGCGAGGGGAACCTTTTTCCTCCTCGATGCTCCGACACTCCACTCATTGGGACTTCTTTCACTCTCATTAAACCGACTGAGTGAAAAGACTGAGTGGAGTGTCGGATCATCGAGGACAAAATGGACGTTCAGGTAAGACAACGTCCCTTTACCTTTACTATAGCCGAAAATGAGTCTGGCGTTTTCCTTCATGAATGTTGATGATGGCTTTGTTGTCATCTGTTGTATGGAAATCCGTTTTTCTTGAGGTTGCTTTGAGAGGGGATGGAAAAAGTTTAGGGGGTCACAGATCCGCCTCCCTTATCTGGGAGATTTTTTTTCAGATTTTAACAAGCCCATTGAAGCAGCTTTTGTCCAGGATCTTTGGATAAAGGAGAAGAATATTTGTTGCTCAGGGTTGAAATGAGGGGTCCTTGGTACTGATGATGTTACATAGTTTGGTAATGAAATGTCTGTGAGAAAACCACCAAGTTGAGCTCTCTGAGCTTGGCGGTTACCTTGCAGACGTTTCATTACCCGGCTAGGTAACGTCATCAGTGCTAGCGGGTGTGACTTGCTCCCTGTTAATATACAGTAAGTTCTGAGCTTGGTTGGTTTTCTTGCATTTCATCACCCAACTAGGGAACATCACCTGTGTTAGTGGGTGTGACTTGCTTCTTGTTTATATGCAGTAGCTCTGAGCTTGGTTGGTTTTCTTGAAAACATTTCATGACCCAACTGGGGAACATCATCAGTGCTGGTAGTGTGTCTTACTCCCTGTTAATATACAGTAGCTCTGAGCTTGGTTGTTTGGATAGTAGACATTTCATTATCCAGCTAAGTAACACGATCAGTGCTGCTAGTGTGACTTGCTCCCTGTTTATGTATTGTAGCTCTGAACTGAGTTGTTTTCTTGCAAGCTGGTAAGCACTAGCGCCAGCACTGATGACATGACCTAGTTGGGTCATAAAACGTCTGCAAGAAAAAACAAGCAAGCTCAGAGAGCACCAAAGGACCCCGATCATCTTTCCGAGTTTGAAATTGCAACGTTGACCTGCCGCGATCAGGCTTTCTTCGGCTGAAGCGTACGTCAACCCAGACTTCGAAACCACTGTTTTGCATTCCAAAGCGCATTTCCATCGAAGCCGCTCTGGAATGCCTTTCTGGCGAGTGATGTATTATTTAGCTCCCTTTTTATTTTCAAGGATTCCTTCAAAGAGACGGGAGGGGGGGGCGAATGCGCTGTGCATTTCAATGCTTTTTAAACAGGCCAAGGTGGATTTAACCGGGGATCCCTACAAGGCCAGGCTGAATCTTTCACTTATTCATTCACAGCAGTGTCCGGGTCTGCTCCAAGAGATCAGGCAATCCTGGGACCAATTAAAAGCAAAACCAAACCCCAACAACAATCCGATCCAGTCTTTTGATTCAGAAAAATCGCATGAATTTTTTGTCGACGTTGAGGGTCAGGCACACAGAGTCAAAAGCAATTTGTAAGGTGTTCCGTCCCCGTCCCACACACTCACACACCAACAGACGTCCAAGAGTTAAAAACCAAACCAGCCGACAAAATCCTTTTCCTTAGGATACAGAACTTGGCAGCAACCTAGTGGCTGCCTGCCAAGAGTTTATTACTCACGAAGGGAAGAGATAACTTCTCTCCGCTTCTGGTACATCAAAGTAAAATGTTCAATAATTACAGAGTAAATCAAGTCCAAATATAATCCAGCAAAGCCTATAGCAAAAGTCCGGCAATGCAGAATGGCGTGGAAGCTTTCAGCTTTGTTCATCACAAGCTTTGACTGGCCACCACGCTCCCTTTTATACCCTGTGGGGTGTGGTCCAGTGACTCAGCCTAATCTCTGGCATGCCTTTTCTTCTGTTGTGCGCGTATCTCTGCGACGCTGTCGAGGATCCAGCCAAGACTCATTACTCTCATCACTGTCCACCTGTGGCTGCGTGGACGTGCTTGGCCCCGGCCCTATCTCTTGCCCTTCAGCGGACACCGAAGGCATGGCCAAAGAGGAGGGTCCTGGAGAGGGAGGCCTTGCCAACTCCTCTCCTTCACTTTCAGAGTCCTCTCCTGCCGATGACACAGGCTCAGGTAACGGAGCCACAACATAAGGTTGCAAGCATAGATGATTTATTCAAGTCCATACCCAGGTATCTGGTGAACTAAAATTCAATACTAAATTGGCACCAGAATTCAGGCGAGGTTGCCTGTGACTGTTGGTGGGAACGTATTGACTCTAAGCTGTTGACTTGCTTAACTCCGCCCCTCCCAGCTCTGCCTTCCCTTCTCCTATATCTGGCATCCGTTTGATCAAAATGCACAGTGTGTGGGGTCTGCCAGGCTTCTTAACTGGGTCCAAATCTTTGTAGACTTGATTGGGAAATGGGAGTCCAGCTGATCGGAAAGGCGATTTGCACATTCCTTTGTTGTTGGATTTCTTGCGCTCGCAAAGAGCAGGAAGATGGAGGAGGAATCGAATAACAAGAAGGGACCTTGGAGGTCTTCTGGTCCAACCCCCTGCTTAGGCAGGAAATCCTACGCCACTTCAGACAAAGAGTTTGCTCTCAGTTTATATTTCCCTGTCAGTGTTGGTGTGAATGATCTTGGAGTTCTTTGGTTGGGCTGTTTACTGTTAGCTTGCTGGGCAGTTCCTTGACTGGGGTATTGTCTTCTAGTTGATTGTTGGTCTGGTGTTAATTTGGGTGTTAATCTTTGTTCATCTGGGTGTTGATTGCTAGTGAGGCTCAGGTGTTTTGGTCTTTTTGCTCCCTTTTTTGGCTTCTTGAATGTCTCTTTTGCACAGTATGTAGATGTTATTTATGTCTATGTGTCTGTTGATGGCCAATTTGCCGAAGCAACAATCACTAAAGCAAGGAAAGCTATGGGGTAGGGGAAAGGGTTTTTGGAAGCGCCAAAAATGAATGTAATTCACCCCCAAAGTCAATTTTAACTTGACAAGTGAAGGAAGTATACCTGCAAAAGCTTGAAAACAGTATTACCAGGTTAACAGTATTATTATGAGCCATGGTGGCGCAGTGGTTAGAGCGCAGTACTGCAGGCTACTTCTGCTGACTGCCTGCAATTTGGCAGTTCGAATCTCACCAGGCTCAAGGTGGACTCAGCCTTCCATCCTTCTGAGGTGGATAAAACGAGGACCCAGATTGTTGGAGGGCAAGAGGCTGACTCTGTAAACCACTTAGAGAGGGCTATAAAAGCACTGTGAAACGGTATATAAGTTTAAGTGCTATTGCTATTACTGACCTCAGAACATTGATGAAGGAAGAAATATGATAACGTGGTGGTGTTGAAATTATGGGTCAGCCATGAATATTCTTTCATGGAAGGTAATGAAAAGGTACCGATCAGTGGTGGGTTGCTTCCGGTTCGGCCCGGTTCGGCTGAGCCGGTAGTGGTGACGATGTGACATCACTGAACCGGTTCTCTTTGACTGGGAGCTGCCCCCACCCCCGCTTTAGTCCTACCTTTATTTCTTGTTTTTTAGTCCAGCTGATAGGCGCAGCAGAGTGGATTGCTGCACCTCAGCTGGCCTAGAAACCTAACACGCTTGTGCGGCGATTTGGGATTTGGGATTTGCTCAACCAGGAGTCAACTCTGACTCTCTAAAGCAATGAATAAGTAACCGTCTAGGGCCATGACAGCGAACCTATGGCACGGGTGCCAGAGGTGGCACGCAGGTCCCTCTCTATGGCCATGCACGCCATTGACAGCTGCTCTTCTGGTTTCCAGTGCATGCCAGCCAGCTGATCTTCGCACGTACTGGAGCCCGGGAAACCCGAAAGCCAGGAGGCTGGCACGCGTATGCTCACCATCTCTGAGTTTCCAGAGCTCCGGCATGTGTGAAGACCATCTGGCCGACACACATGGGCACGCCGGAAACCTGAAGATCAGGCGGCCGGCGTGCACATGTGCACCAACCAGCTGGTTTTTGGGCTTCTGGGGCACCAGCTCGTGCGAAGACAAGCTGGCTGGCGTGCACCAGCCAGTTGGTATCCAAGTTTGCAGGCTTCGGCGCGCGTGCGCATACACAGGTGCGTTCCGGTTTGGGCATTCGGTGCCGAAAAAGTTCACCATCACTGCTCTAGGGTAAACCTAGGCATTGTACTTCATAACCCACGGTTTTGAGTTAAAGTTGTGGTTAAGAATCCAACACAATAATGGTTTATTCCAGTGTCTCTCAACTTTTAGGCAACTTTTAAGACGTGTGGACTTCCAGAATTCACACACGTCTTAAAAGCTGAAAGAGAAACCCCAGTTTATTCAATAAACCAGACGTGAGCGAGGTACGATTTGATGGCCAATGTGGCTCGTCCTAAGAAACCAGGATAGAAATAGGGGAAAATAAAACCCACAAACGGAATGAAATAAATCTCCCAATGTGGGCAATTCTGGACAGTGTTCACAACTTCGGATTCTTTAAAGTGGAGAAATGGGTGAGAAAGTAGGGGGGGTGTTTCCCCCTCACTCAGGAAGAGAGAGAGAGAGAGAGAGAGAGAGAGAGAGAGAGAGAGAGAGAGAGGAAAAAAATTGCATTGTGCCAACAAGCGACGCCGTCGGATGGAACATTTTCATAAACCATCATCAGTTAGGCGGCCGCCTCTCCGCAAATCAGAAATGATATCTTCAGGCACTGCTGTCAACTGTTATTCAAATAATACCAGCTCACATTTGAATAACAGCAGACATTTTGAATTAATTAATCAGACGAGATAGTTGAGGCCTGTTCTCATTAGTCTCTGGGCCCCGACATGGCAAGATATATGCGTCGGTGATGATACACTTGTCTTTAATCGTGATTTATGAAGATTTAGGATTCTGTGTGATTTGTCAAAAGGGAGGCGAAAGAAACTGGAGTGCATATTTCATTACCTAATCTGAGATTGATTTCCCGATGCTGGGAAATATAACCCCATTGTTAAGATGGGTGGGGAAGGAGGAAGGAAGGCAAAGCATTCTGGGATATTCCTGGCTTATCTCCACAACTGTCAAAACGTTGCTACGGAGTGGTGGTTTAATTATGGGCAAATACTTCATTCTGTGTCATGCAAGGGAAGAGGGACCAGGGAAAGGAATAAACGAAAAGCAAACCGAGGAAGCTTCTTGGATGAGAAGCGAAATGTTTTCAAGGGGGAAAAAAAAAATCCAAGAAAGTCCAGAAAAGCAATTTTGGGGACTGGATCTCCATAGACAAATGAAAGCAAAGCTTTCTCCCCTCCTTCCCCCACGGTTACCAGGCCTCCAAACCAAGCTTAAGGCAGTTTGGGAAAATCTATTTGGATCCACTTCATCGACGGAACCGAAGGGATGAATCTGGTGGGTTGGGTTGGCTTTTCTGAATTGATTCATCAACGGTCAGGAGCAAATAACCAGGAGCATCCTCAAAGCGCAGAAGGCTTTATTACTATTTATACACAAGAATGTAGTCCACTAACAATCAAAGCTAAATCGGTGCTAGATAAGGCTCGATGGAATTCACATAGAGCTGGCTGGACTTGAATCTCTTTGGCGGCGCAACGATTCCAAACTAATGGCACGTTTCACTCCACCTTCCAGCTCAGTCTGTTTTTTTTTTTTTTTTAATAGAAACACACCGACATAAAATGTGTTGGCTTTATACCAAAGTGGGCTGGCTCAAATTGCAGACGTTCAGTCTAACCTTCGAAACGGACTTCCTGTTTTGGACACGCTCTTGAATTTGGGGGTGCAGTGTCTTGCCGCAGCTGTTAAAGGGAACCCCCTGCTAAAGTCAGTAACACGGTGGCTAAGTAAATCTGGCTTCCCCATCGACTTGGCTTGTCAGAAGGCCGCAAAAAAGGCGACTCTGCGACGGTCATAAATGTGAGTCCGTTGCCAAGTGTCTGAATTTTGATCACGGGGATGCTACAATGGTCCTAAAAACCAGTCATACGTCCCTTTTTTCAGTGCCATTGTTAACTTCGGTCACTAAACGAATTGTTCCAAGTCGAGGATTACCTGCAGATCTCTATGTTTTGTGACCACTGAGCCCACTCACGCTTTCCACCAATGTTCTTGTTTTTCTTTTTCTTTTCCTTTCTTTTTCCCCTTCTCCTTTTTAAGTGCACCCTTGGTCTCCTATCAGTAGCTCGAGAGACGCTGGACTAAGACCTTCCAGGGTGGCTTGTCCCTCGAAACGGGAGTCATTTTATCCCTGCAAGTTTCTAAATAGCTCTCCGTGTCCCTTTCCGTGGCCTCCTGTTCATAATAGCCTGTTTCCAGTGTGCATTCGTGGCCCTTCCTTTCATTCCAGGGCGCAGAGTGCACCGCCGTTTAAAGGCAGACATATTACTGTATATTAAGTGAGTGTGTTAATCTATGATTAGGAGCGAGACTCATAACAAACAGTGGTTAGCCAGGGAAAGGGAAAAGGACAGAGTTCACTAGGAAACACTCCGACAGGCTAGTAATTACACAGACAGCTTGTCGTCAAGAAAACCACTCCAATCTGGGATTATGAACCTGTGCCAAAGGTTTGACGCCTGAAATGGAGATGCGAGGTGTCTTTTTCTCAATCCTGCGGTCTGCAGCCAGTCCTCTGCTTCAGAAGACAACATGGATGAGGGGAAGTAGAGGAAAAGAGGGAGGGGAAAAAAAGACGATCGAAGAGAAAGAATATTCGTAGTTCAGGGTCAAACTGCGAGGTCTTGGATGATGTTACCTGGTTGGGTAATAAAACGTCCGTAAGGAAACAACAGAGCTCAGAGATCACCAAGGACCCTACAGTCCTCCTCCTCCCTTCTGAAAACCCCACTCCCTTCTAACACTGATGATAGTAACAGTAACAGTAACAGAGTTGGAAGGGACCTTGGAGGTCATCTAGTCCAACCCCCTTTGAACCGTCGAAACGGACAACCTTTCTGATCGACAAGCTCAGTGTCTTGAGCCACTGAGCCACCTAGTCAGGTAGTCGTAGTTCAGGGTTTAACTGTGGGGGTCTTGGATGATGTTACTTGGATGATGGTGTGGCTTGGTGGGCGTGGCTTGGTGTGGTCGGGGAAGGATACTGCAAAATCCCCATTCCCATCCCACTCCAGGGGAAGGATACTGCAAAATCCACATTCCCACCCCACTCCTGGGGGAAGGGTACTGCAGAATTCCCATTCCCACTCCACTCTAGGACCAGCCAGAGGTGGTATTTGCCGGTTCTCCGAACTACTCAAAATTTCCGCTACCGGTTCTCCAGAACCTGTCAGAACCTGCTGGATTTCACCCCTGCCCTTGGGGATGCTGCAATGGCCGTAAAGTGTGAAAAATGGTCGTACGTCACTTTTTTCTAGTGCTGTTGTAACTTCGGTCACTTAAAGAATGGTGGTTAAGCTCTCTGTATTCCAGATAAAACACTCTTCTCTATCCTGTTAAATGCCTTACTGTCCAAGGTCCTGAACTTGCCCTTTCTCAATTGCTCATCGCTTCATCGTTGTCAATCACTTGCCAAAACTCTCGATGATGGAATCTTTGTTCACGGATTTCTTTTCGGTCGTTGTGATCATTTGTGTTTTACTTCCTCTTGTGGGAAAGACATTGTTTGTTTGGTTTTTTTTCCTGTTTTTTTCTAAAAGGAATTTGAAAGTGCCTGGCTTCTTTCCAGAGGCCAGTTCTCACTCATTAGCTATATATATATATATATAATATTATAGAAAAACCTCTTTTGGCGAAGGCCACAGAAAATGGGTGTCTGTGCGCTGAAAGCCTAGCACCTTGGGAAACCTAGGCGCCATTTTCTAAAATTTAAGCCGCAGATTAAAGTTAATGGAGAGGAAAGGGCTCAGCCCACAAATTTCAGTGTATGTTCCAGAGTCTGGGCTGGATATTAATAGAGATTACAAAGAGGGCAACAATTTTGCGCTCTCGTAGGCGGGGATTTTTTTTATTCCCTCTCTGAATTCCTTAGAAAATCAGTCCTCCTCCTCCTCCTCCTCCTCCTCCTCCTCCTCCTCCTCCTCCTCCTCCTCCTCCTCCTTCTTCTTCCTCTTCCTCTTCCTCTTCTTCCTCCTCCTCCTCCTCCTCCTCCTCCTCCCCCTCCCCCTCCCCCTCCTCCTCCTCTCCCTCCTCCTCCTCTTCTTTCTTCTAGGAGTTGGACTAGAAGACCTTTAAGGTCCCTTCCAACCCTATCAGATTCTCATTCTATTCTATTCTATTCTATTCTATTCTATTCTATTCTATTCTATTCATAAATCATATTCTATTCTATTCATGTCATATTCTATTCTATTCATAAATCATATTCCATTCTATTCATATTCTGTTCTATTCATGTTCTATTCTATTCTATTCATGTCATATTCTATGCATAATTCATATTCTATTCTATTCTATTTATGTCATAACTCATATTATATTCATAATTCATATTCTATTCTATTCATAAATCATATTCTATTCTATTCATATTCTATTCTATTCTATTCATGTCATATTCTATGCATAATTCATATTCTATTCTATTCTATTCCATTCTATTTATGTCATAACTCATATTATATTCATAATTCATATTCTATTCTATTCATAAATCATATTCTATTCTATTTATATTCTATTCTATTCTATTCATGTCATATTCTATGCATAATTCATATTCTATTCTATTCTATTTATGTCATAACTCATATTATATTCATAATTCTATTCTATTCATAAATTATTCTCTTCTCTTCTACTCTACTCTACTCTACTTCATTTCTATTCTATTCTATTCTATTCTATTCTACTCTACTCTACTCTACTCTACTCTACTCTACTTCATTTCTACTCTACTTCATTTCTATTCTATTCTATTCTATTCTATTCTATTCTACTCTACTCTACTCTACTCTACTCTACTTCATTTCTACTCTACTTCATTTCTATTCTATTCTATTCTATTCTATTCTATTCTATTCTATTCTATTCTATTCTATTCTATTCTATTCTATTCTATTCTACTCTACTCTACTCTACTCTACTCTACTCTACTCCATTCCATTCCATTCTATTCTGCATTCTATTCTATTCATCTCAAACAAGCTATTCTTCAAAGCCCCCAAGGGCAGAACAAGAAATAACAGGTGGAAGATCATTAAAAAGAGATTCAGCCTAGAACTGAGGAGAAATTGCCTGATAGTGAGAGCCAGCCATTAATCTTGGCTCCAAGAGTTCTGGGTGCTCCGTCCCTTGAAGAGAAGATTGGACAGCCATTTGTCTGGGGTGGCATAGGGTCTCCTGCTTGAGCAGGGGGTTGGACTAGAAGACCTCCAAGGTCCCTTCCAGATCTACTATTCCGTATGCCAAAACTCCCCTCAGATCGAACTCCCCTGCCTCTCTTTCCACGTTCCCCCCCCGCTCCCTCCCCAGGCGACACACGTACCCCCTTCCTTCTCCAACCTGTAGCATCTGGCAACGTTGAAAAACACAGGAATCTTTCGTTGGCACCCCTGCGCGGTGTGGTAAAGAATCCCATATTGTGACAACGCTTCAAAATAAATTGCTGTCAACAGACCAAAACACCAAGTGTTCTGATTTTATCTGACGCGTGAGAGTCAAGACAGCCCCACTTGACAAGCTGTGGCGGAGCACCTGCGATCGGCAGGCGCCGGCGATATAAATCTGATTTGCGTGATTTGTGAGATATATAACGTTAATGCCGGTGACAATATATCTGCATAAAATTTCCAAGCTGCAAACCCTGGACCCGTCTATTTTCCCTTGCTCTTTCCGTTGCTTTTTTTTTTTTTTTTTTTAAAGCTTGTAGCGTGGCCACGATTTGCAATGCTAGCCTTGTCTCCTTCTCCTTTCTCCTCCTCCTCCTCCTCCTCCTCCTCCTCCTTTCTCCTCCTCCTTTCTCCTCCTCCTCCTTCTCCTCCTTCTCCTTTCTCCTTCTCCGTGTCCTCCACCTTCTCCTCCTCCTCCTCCTCCTTCTCCTTTCTCCTTCTCCTTGTCCTCCACCTTCTCCTCCTCCTCCTCCTTCTCCTTCTCCTTTCTCGTTCTCCTCCTCCTTCTCCTCCTCCTTCTCCTTCTTCTCCTTCTCCTCCTCCTTCTCCTCCTTCTTACTACTTCTCCTTCTCCTCCCTCCTCCTTCCCCTTCCCCTTCTTCCTCCTTCTCCTCCTTCTCCTTTCTCCTTCTCCTTGTCCTCCACCTTCTCCTCCTCCTCCTCCTTCTCCTCCTTCTCCTTCTCCTTCTCCTCCTTCTCTTCTTTCTCCTTCTCCTTCTCCTCTTTCCTCCCTCCTCCTTCCCCTTCCCCTTCTTCCTCCTTCTCCTCCTTCTCCTTTCTCCTTCTCCTTGTCCTCCACCTTCTCCTCCTCCTCCTCCTTCTCCTCCTTCTCCTCCTCCTTCTCCTCCTTCTCTTCTTTCTCCTTCTCCTTCTCCTCTTTCCTCCCTCCTCCTTCCCCTTCCGCTTCTTCCTCCTTCCTCCTCCTCCTTCTCCTCCTTCTCCTTCCTCCTCCTCCTCCTTCCCCTTCCTCGTCCTCCTCCTCTTAAAAAAATTACAATTTTGCATAATCATATTTAACACTCCTGTATATTTAAAAACTGCAGGAAGACAGGACAGAACGAGGCCCATCTGCCAGTTCTGAAGCCTTGAGTTTACCGTTTTTCCCCCTTTCGGTTTCTTTCTTTCGATTCCTTCCTTTCAATTCCTGCTTGCCACCTCTCTCTCTCTCTCCCTCCCTCCCTCTCTCTCTCTCTCTCTCTTTCTCTCTCTCTTTCCTTCCCTCCCTCCCTCTGTCTCTCTCTCTCTCTCTCCCTCTCCCCCTCTCTCTAGTAGAAGACGGGCATAAAATAAGAATGGATCATTTCTACCCTTGTATTAATTTCATAACCCATTGCCCAAACGCTGGGAAAGAGAGGTGGCGTGGGTTTTTTGACAAATCCTGACAGGCATTCATAGACTTAAAAAAATCCGACGCCGGATGGGGGGCCGAAGAGGAGGTGGACTGAATTGATGGTTAATTTTTACCTTACATTACCAATAAATGGTAATTCTTTACAACAGCCTCATATATCAGCCCGCATTTACGGATGCATAAAACATACCTTGACTCCTGAATTTAATTATTAGGACTATCTTGTCTGTTTCAGCCCTTCCCTACAAGAATAAATGTGGTATATTTCATCGAGGGGTTGGCAGGTACTAGAAATCAAGCGGGTATGTAAATTTGACATTCAGGTTGATCGGTTTTCTTTCAAGCACACTTTAAAAGTCCTCGGGATTTAATTCTGAAGCTGGGAACTCTCCAAGTACAGTTGACAAGCCATCTCTTCTTGGGTCAAATTCAACTATTCCACCTTGGAGCTGATGGCTTTCTTCCTTCTTCTTCTTTTTTTTTTCCCCCTCCCAAAAGATTAGATGGAGGTTTGGGTGTCAGCAAAGACATCTTTGTAAACACAGTTTCCAGGAGAAGGGTATTAAAACGGGCTGATTGAATCCCGAGTAGCAAAAGCAGTGCGTTTTAAAACGTTCCCCTCCGTCAAAAGGAAGAGTCTTGTAGTTCTTTGTGATTTATCATCCAGATCGCTCCCACCAACGCTGACAGGGCGAGCCTCTTGTCTATAAAAATAAAAGCAAATCTCACTCCCTTCTAGCACTGATGGCGCTACCTAGTTGGGTCATGAAAGATGTCAGCATTCTGATGCTGCCATAAAAAGGAGGAGACGAGGCTTGACTTTTCACCTACTTATTTTCTCTGTAGATAATATCCCCTAGGAGATGGGATGGGAGGGGGACATTCCTGTGAGTTGAGGCCAGAAGCTGGGGAGACTGACTTGGAAGATGGCCAATGAGAAGATGAGAATTGGGGAACGGAACGGAAAGGGAAGGGTTTGGGGGTCAGAGGGTTAGTATCGGCTACGACGAAGTCGTAAAGGTCTGCAAGAAAGCAACCAAGGTCAGGGAGTACCAAAGATCCCATAGTCATTGCCCTCCCCTCCATGCACTCTACTCTCTACTAGCACTGATATGATTACCTAGTTGGGTAGCGAAATGTCTCCAAGAAAACCGCCAAGTTCAGAGAAACACGATTTAACATCAATTTCAGCTTTCATGGATCACAGTCTCCTTGGTCAACTGGTCAAGTTCCTCAAAGGAGAAGTCATATTTAAAAAGTAATATATACGCAGGGCTTACCGTACTTTTCGGAGTATAAGACACACTTCCCCCCACCCTAAAAGAGGCTGAAAATTAGGGCGTGTCTTATACACTGAATGTAGCCCCGCCCATCCGCTGGCCCCCACACAGCAATTTGCCTAATAGCAAACAGCCTATTTCAGTTTCCGCTTCAGCACAGCCTGATTAGCACAAGCAGCTGATTGTCTCATCGGCCTCCCGACAATCAGCTGTTTCAGGCTGCAGGGATTGCCATTGCCTATTGCCGCCTCCGCGCGCCCCATTTTCGGCCTCCGCATCCTGTTTTCAGCCTCCACAAGTGTGCTGCCCATGTTTTAATCAAGGTTGGAAAACGAATCTATCCAAGCTTATATTCTTGCACAATTTTTACTAACTAAGCCGCAATATAGCTTGCGACTTCGTCCGTGGCGCAAAGTGATTTATTCAAGGGAAGACATCGTTTTAAAAAAAGCAGATCGTGTAAATCCACTGCAGCCGGTTTCCCTGATTTCAGTAAGAAAGTTTACGCTCCATAAAGAGTCCAATGTTAATATAAGACAACGGCGCTGTGCCCTCCGAAGAAATATTTGATGCGGTCGACTTTAACCTTCTTGAACGCTGTAGTTCTGTAACAGGTAGTTCGAGGGGTCAGCAACCTGTGGCTCTGGAGCCGCATGTGGCTCTTTCATCCCTCTGCTGCGGCTCCCTGTCGCCGGTTGGCTCCACAATTGATAGGGCTTTTGGTTAGGAGAAGTAGAGGAAGAAGGATGCTGCACTAGGAGGAGACTCTATGGTGGGGGAAGTGGACTTCCGGTCAGCATAGGAAAAAGAATGGCGCACTAGGAGGAGACTCTATGGTGGGGGAACCGGACTTCCGGTCAGCTCCAGGATTGAACGGGGGGCTCCTGGTTAGGATCTCTGTGGCTCTTTGAGTGTTTAAGGTTGCCTACCCCTGAGGTAGTCCTTGACTTACAGAAGTTCATTTCGTAACTGTTCAACATTACCACGTCCCTGAAAAACGACTGTTTTTCACACTTTACGACCATTGCAGGATCCCCATGGTCACGTAATCCGAATCTGGATGCTTGGCGACTGGTTCATAGTTACGACAGTCGTCGTATCCCAGGGACATGCTGATCCCCTTTTGCGACTTTCTGACAAGCAATAGGGGGTGGGGGGTGGGGAAAGAACCAGATTTATTGAACAGCGCTGCCGCTAACCGGGTCACTGCGATGATTCACTTAACAACGGCAGCAAGGAAGTTCGTAAGACGAGGCAAAGTTCATTTGACAACCTTAGCAACTGGAAAATGTTGGGTTCAGTAAAATCTGTGCATCGGATCGAAAACTTTGGCGGGCGGAGGTGAGACTGACGCATCTTATCGTGGGGACCATGTCAGTTTCAAGAGCTTTGAAGTAAAAAAAAAAAAGGATATGTTCAAGAAGTATATATTTAAAAAAAAATAAAAATTCCATCCATACTTGTCTGTATTGTTGTTTTATCCCTTAAAGGCTTCTAATGAGAAATAGAGCCTCATTATGATTTTAAGGATGAGAGAGGAAGGCTTTTAATTAATGATATGTAAATGGTCTTGAATTGATTACGTTAGAATATCAAGAGAGATGGGTAGAAGCTGTGGTGTAATATATTTTAATTAAGAATTAATTAAAAATGATGGCAATTTCATAAAGCCTCACAGAAAATAGTGGAATTTACTTTCTGTCAGGAGTAAATTAGCCAGTGATTAAATAAAAAAGGGGGCCCGGCATTAATAGCGGAGTTATTTTTAAACTCGGCAGCGAAAGAAGTTGTGTTAATTTTATCCTCCGTCCCTCCCCTCACTCCCTCCCCCCCCTTTCCCCCCCCAAGAATAAATTTATTTTTTTTAATATTTGCAAACATTAAATATTTGCAAAGACTTTGAACAACGCGTTTTGCCGAGAGGATGGTGGCCAGGCGGGAAAGTCTGGCTTGGTAGCAGCTGGAGATCTTGAGTTTTCATTTTGTTTTGTTTTTTAAGAGGAGATTTGCCTGACGAGGTGGCTCAAGTGGCTAAGACGCTGAGCTTTTGTCGATCAGAAAGGTCGGCAGTTCGGCGGTTCGAATCCCTAGTACAGGTCTCCTGCGTGAATAGGGGGTAGGATTAGATGACCTCTAAGGCCCCTTCCAACTCTGTTACTGTAACTGTAACTAGTCAGAAGTTACGTTATTTGCAGGCCTAGATCGACACGATTTATTTATTTTTTACGGCCAATCGTCAGAAAAAAGAAAGAAAAATCGGTGGGATGAAGACCCCCAACCTTTTTTTAAAAAATTTGATTTATATGCCGCCCTTCTCCGGAGACTCAGGGCGGCTTACAATGCGTTAAGCAATAGCCTTCATCCTTTTGTATATTTATACAAAGTCAGCTTATTGCCCCCACAAACTGGGTCCTCAATTTACCTACCTTAGAAAGGATGGAAGGCTGAGTCAACCTTGAGCCTGGCGAGATTCGAACCTGCAGTAATTGCAGGCAGCTGGTCTTAATAACCAGCTTAATAACAGGGTGCCTTAGACCACTGTACTACCAAGGCTCTTTGTCCTTGTCCTACCTTGTCCTACCCATCCTTTGGAGTTTTTCTTCTCTTTTCTTTTGAAGTGTGGACACAATATTTCATTCCTTTCAGACTTATTGAATGATAAAATTATGAGCTGGTGGGTAGCTAGTGCTATTAAAATGGGCTATTAATCCAACTGCTTCTACCTTTTTTAAAAAAACAAATAATAATAATATTGCTGTAACTTCCAAGGGCCAGTGGGAAGGAGCGGCTTGTCCCCTGATACCGTTAGATGAGATTGCTAGGACCTGCTGCCTTAGAAGAGTTTTTATCCCAGAGCTATAATTGCCCTCAACAAATGAACTAAAGGGCCACCATCAATGAGCTGTTGGACAGCATTACTTGGTCTGTTGTGTGGTTTACGGGCGGGGAATTTGTGGTGGGTGGGAGGGTGTTTGGGGATTGTTATGAGTGTTGGACCTGGTCTTTGGGTGTTAAGTGAATTTCGTTGTATGGGTATACTGTGTATACACATACAATGCAGAGGTGGGTTTCAGCAGGTTCTGACAAGTTCTGGAGAACCAGTAGCGGAAATTTTGAGTAGTTTGGAGAACCGGTAGCGGAAATTTTGAGTAGTTTGGAGAACCGGTAGCGGAAATTTTGAGTAGTTCGGAGAACCGGTAGCAGAAATTTTGAGTAGTTCGGAGAACCGGTAGTGGAAATTTTGAGTAGTTTGAAGAACCAGTAGCAGAAATTTTGAGTAGTTTGGAGAACCGGTAGCGGAAATTTTGAGTAGTTTGGAGAACCGGTAGCGGAAATTTTGAGTAGTTTGGAGAACCAGTAAATACCACCTCTGACTGGCCCCACCCCCATCTATGCTCTGCCTCCCGAATCCCAGCTGATTGGGAGGGAATGGAGATTTTGCAGTATCCTTCCCCTGGAGCGGGGTGGGAATGGAGATTTTGCAGTATCCTTCCCCTGGAGCGGGGTGGGAATGGAGATTTTGCAGTATCCTTCCCCTGGAGTGGGGAGGGAATGGAGATTTTGCAGTATCCTTCCCCTGGAGTGGGGAGGGAATGGGGATTTTGCAGTATCCTTCCCCTGCCACGCCCACCAAGACACACCACGCCCACCAAGACACATCCACAGAACTGGTAATAAAAAAAAATTGGATTTCACCACTGTCTCAAACAGGCAACTCCTCCCTCTGGCATCCTTTTTTATTTTTATTTTTTTGAGTGGAGGAATCTCTCTCGACCTTAGCAACTTTAAGCCGGGTGGACTTCAACTCCCAGAATTCCCAGCATGCTGGCTGAGGAATTCTGGGGGTTGAAGTCCGCCCGGCTTAAAGTCGCCGAGGTGGAGAAACAGGTTTGAATCCGGACAGGTGTGTAGGGAGCACAGTTCGCTTTGGAGAAAAGGCTGCTGTCTCATCCAAACTCCAGATTATTCTACTGAAAAGTTTTCTAGGTTAAACACTTGACTTACCCTGCTTAGAGCGTCAGCTGGTTCCCCGCAGCTCATTAGCATTAACGATGCAGCGATGTGACTGCGATCAAGGTAATTAGTCTCTTATTGTCTGAATCATGGGTTGAGTTCCTTCTTTAGCCGGCTTGAGCACTGCAAGAGCGGATTCTCCCTCCCCGCCTCAGCCGAGCTCCAAACAGCTG
>NC_142078.1:14087440-14092440 GCF_059756535.1 Pantherophis guttatus | reverse complement strand
ATAAGTCCTTCAAGACCTGATGCTACCTTAAGACGTGGGACCCGAAAGTTGGACGAGGAGATCCATGTTATTTTTCTCAAGACAACTGTCATTGCGTTGGGTTGGATTGGATTTGAACTATCCTTGGGTGCCATGATGGGTGATTGCGGATTTGTTGCTTTGATTTTATTGCACCGGTTGACCAGAAGGGTGGCTATCTACATATCCAGTCAATCAATTAGGGCAAGGTGCTGGTCACCAAGACAGAAAATGGGTAGAATTGCCTTCCTTAGAATGACCAGCTGTGGGATAGTTTGGAGGAGGTTTGAATACCATTGTTGTCCAGCATGGAGGATCAAGGTCACACATAAGTTCCAGTTCAGAAGAAGTCTATGCACAACGATCTGGTCGAAAACCACACAGTGCTAAATTGGCACCAGATAAGGGTCAATGGAATTCAAGAGGGTTGAACTTAAGACCGTTGGTGGCAATGTAATGACTCTAGGCCGATGACTTGCTTAACACCGCCCCCTGCTCTTCTCCTACGTCAGTGTAGCAAACAGAAGGAAGGACCTTCCAGAATGGCTTCTAACTTTGCATCGAGGTTCTCCTGCTGGTTGCTGGTTGATGTAGAGCTGAGTTGCTCGGACCTCCCTTCCATTTGGATCCCTCTCGGGGCAAAGCACTTTGATCCCACAGAGACAGGATCAAAGACAGCCCCAGCCGGGGATCGCTGACTCTCGAGTGAGCCAGAAAGCTCGCTGCCGGTAGGAGAAGGACGCTTGGGCCTGCCGAGCTGTCTTTTCCAAACCTCTCCCGTAGAACGCAGCTATCCACCGTTGTGGGACCACTCCATAACTCCCACGGTGCCTGGCGGAGCTGTCCTGTGGCTGTCCTAGTTAAATGAGGAAAGTCACAGAACGGTGGAAGTGGGTGAAGCATGAACGGAGCACAACAGCTGTGCTGGAAGTGTCCCACAGAAATGCTTTCACAGATGGGGGAACTCTTCGAAATAAATAGATCATCCTCCCCCACTCCTGTTGAAGATTTTTTTAAAACCCTGCTCGCTTCCCACTTTCTCATTGCCTTCGCTTCCCAAGCACCTGCAGCTTCCAAGGGACCCTTGTCTCCTGCTTTAATGGACGTCTGCTCCTTCCTTTTTTTTTTTCCTGTTGTTTTGTTTTTGCATTAAATTTATATCCCACCTTCCCAGCTGTCATGATTCACCGGTGGACAGAGTTCGCTATGGGATTCATTATCCATTCTGCCGCGGCCCTGCGGCAAAATTTGGAGGTGGAAGCCTTACAGATACAAATGTGAGCTTTTCAAGTTCAGCTCTTTGAAAGTCTCCCCTTTGGAGACAAAACGCCATTTTCATCGATCTGCAAAGTTTCTTGGGCCGCAGCTGGTACCTAAAAGTTGGGGCAGTTTTCCCAACTGCTTCCTTTTTTTTTTTTCTCCCCCTGGCTAATTATTCAAAAGAGGTGGCATTTTGCAAGGGCTTAATGCCCAGCGCCAGCAAAATATCTGATTGGATATAGAAGACCTCAGCAGTTTTCCAGCCCGAAACCCTGCTTAAGGTGGATTAATTTTATTTTATTTTTTTTTAAAAAAAGGGGGAGAAAATATGCAAATGGCTAGGATTCTAATTAGGCCATCTTGCAAGGCAAGAATTCAAAAGACGAGATAACCACTTTAGTGCAAGGGCCATGTGCAAATGAAGTAAAGAATGTTTTTTTTTAAAAAAAATACAGCATCCGTCTAAATTTTAGACCCATGAAGGATTTGTCGAGGTGGGGTTTTTTGGGTTTTTTTTTTACAACCCCCCCTTTTTTAGGCAGTTTTTTTTAGAAAGCCAGACCTCATCAAGGAGAGAAGCAACTTAGAACTAAGGAGGAATTTCCTGATAGAACAATTAATCAGTGGAACAACTGGCCTCCAGAAGTTGTAAACGCTCCAGCACTGGAAGTTTTCACCTAGGGCTTATTTTCAGACTAGGTCTTATTTTCAGGGAAACAGGGTAGAAAAAAGAACTTCCATCCCTGGAGGTTTTCAAAGAAGCGTTTGGGCGACCCGTTTGTCCAGAAACGGAACAGGGGTCTCCCGGGTTGGACTAGAAGACCTCCGAAGTCCCTTCCTTCCAACTCTGTTTCTTCTGTTACTTAAAGGCTTTCGTGGTCTTTGTGAAAAGGCAAAGTAGATGGGGCTGAGGACGCTCTTTTGCCGTTGCAGGGTTTTCCCTCTGCCGCCAAATAGCTGGAGGTTGCCTTATTGAAGCCGAATATCACCGTGCGTGACAACTTCACTCAATTGTAGCCTGCCGCGACTGCATTAGCCTGCAGGGAAACATCGGATCCACGTTGGCCGTGACACTCAATTTTACTGTAAAACACATTCATGTTGACACGGCATCAGTTTTCAGAAGCATTAATGCATACGGGAGCATCTCTCCCTCTCTCTCTCTCTCTCTCTCCTTGTTGGTATGATTGTTTGTGTGTGTCTCTCTCTCTTTCTCTCGTTGGTGTTATTTGGTTTCTTCTCCGGCTCGGAGCCAAAGCTGTTAGAAATGTGTTTTTTTTTCTTTTTATCTCCTTGCAAAGACTTCTCTTTAGTCCTGGGACCCTAGCGTTCGATTCATTGGCGTTGAGCCTTTTTAAGTCATTGCGATCCAAAGTAGAGACTCTCGGGGTTGAACGGTTGGGTTCTTGGTAACCTCTGAGCTTCATGGTTTTCCTGCGGGCATTTTGTTACCCAACTAGGTAATATCATCCGAAGGGAGTGTGGGAGGAGGAGGACTTTGGAGTCCTTGGTACTTTCTGAGCTGGATTGTTGCAGACATTTCATGACCCAACTAGGGAACATCATCCGAAGGGAGTGTGGGAGGAGGAGGACTTTGGAGTCCTTGGTGGTCTCTGAGCTGCGTGGTTTTCTTGGAGACATTTCATGACCCAACTAGGGAACATCATCAGTGCTAGGTGGTTGGTTGGCAGGGAGGAGGAAGAGGATGATGACTATGGGGTCCTTGGTGCTGTTTGAGCTGGATTGTTGCAGACATTTCATGACCCAACTAGGGAACATCATCAGTGCTAGGTGGTTTGCAGGGAGGAGGAAGAGGAAGAGGAGGAGGAGGACAACGACAACAACTATGGGGTCCTTGGTGCTCTCTGAACTCAGTTGTTTGCTTGCGGATGTTTTATTCCCATACCAGCCAACATCATCGGTGCTGGGTAATGACTAAGGATGATCATCAGTGCCCTACTGTATGTAAACAGGGAGCAAACCACACTCACTAGCACTGATGATGTTACCTGGTTGGGTCATAAAATGTCCACAAGGAAACAACCCAGCTCAAACAGCACCAAGGACTCCCCAGTTCCACCTTGAGCTACAGGTATTCTCTTCTATTGGACACACACATACACAAAAACAAACACACACACACACACACACACTAAGACTGCTGTGGGGAAAAAAAAATCATTTTGAGACAGACTCCTTCAACGGAGGAGCCGTGATGGAGCTTGAAAGCATCTCTGGAGTTTTGCTTCCGATCCGGAGTTTTCTCGCCAGAAATGTGCTGTCAAGAACTTTGCGGTGTAGCAAGATAGCGTGTTAAACTCACGCTGAGAAGATCAGGATTCAAACACTCATCCAGCCATGAAGTTCAGGGAAGACATGTCAACCTTTCTGCTTCATAGTGCACTTTAAAGAGCCAGGAGATCCTAATATTTAGGCCTCGGGGCAATTTCCTTCTTCTTCTTCTTCTTCTTCTTTTTTCTTTCCTTCTTTTTCTACCGATCTGGAGGAAAGGGGTTGACGGGGAAAAAAACAACAACCCAGTTTGAAGAGATGCCTAGCCTTTGTCATCAAGGTTTGCAGATTTTTGACCTACAGTATAAGAAAACCTCCTTCTGCTCTTCCTCCCAATCCCACGGGGTTCTGAAAGGAAGAGAAAGAAAGGAGGGAGGGAGGGAGGGAGGGAGGGAAGGAAGGATGGATGGAAAAAGGAAGGAAGGGACAGAGAGGAAAGGAAGAAAAAGAAGGGGAAGGAATGAAGGGAGGGAGAGAGGAAGGAGAAAAGGAGGAAGCGAGAAAAGGAGAAGAAGGAAGAAAGGAAGGAAGGAAGGAAAAAGGAAAGGAAAGGACAAAGAGAGGAAAGGAAGAAAAAGAAGGGGAAGGGAGGGAGGGAGGAAGGAGAAAAGAAGAAAGCAAGGAGAGAAAGGAAGGAAGGAAAAAGGGAAGGAAGAGACAGAGGAAAGGAAGAAAAAGAAGGGAAAGGAATGAAGGGAGGGAGTGAAGGAGGAAGGAGAAAAGGAGAAAGCAAGGAAAGGAAGAGAAGAAGGAAGGAAGGAAGAAAAAAGGGAAGGAAGGGACAAAGAAGAAATGAAGAAAAGAAGGAAGGGAGGAATGGAGGGAGGGAGGAGAAAAGTAGGAAGGAAGGAAAGGAAGAGAAGGAAGGAAGGACAAAGGAAGGGAAAAAAGAAAAAGGGGAAGGAAGGTGAAGGGAAATGAAAGGAAGGGGAGGAAGGAGGGAAAAGAGAGAAAGAAAGAAAAAAAAAACAACCCTAAGGGAACAAAAGACCATAATGGCTGGTCTTTGATATCCTTGACAATGATCCTCAAAGAACATTACATTCAGGGTCTGGCAGATTTTTATTTTTTATTATTTAAAAAAAAAAAAAAGAAGAAGAAGAAGTAATGGCATTCTGTCTCGGCGATGCTTTCCGTCGTCATTCTGGCCACGGAACAGCGAGGTCATAAGCTGAGCTCGGCGAAGGGAGCCAGAAGTTGAAATGACGCTGAGAGAACGTCTGGGAGATGAGAGGACAGAATTACAAGCAAAAGTGCAGGCCTGCTGAGGCAATTACGGCTTAATGGGGTCATTTGGAAGGCAATTGCCAGGGGTTAATGTAGTATGGAGAAACGAGGTGAGATTGCACTGAAATTTGGGGCCAGAGAATGTGTTAAGATGAAAGATCAGAGCGCCTGGGATTCTGCAGTGGGCAGGGTGGGTGGGAGGG
>NC_142078.1:14064940-14079940 GCF_059756535.1 Pantherophis guttatus | reverse complement strand
ATTCTATTCTATTCTATTCTACTTCATTTCTATTTCTATTGTATTCATAATTCATATTCCTATTCTATTCTATTCTATGCTATTCTATTTCTATTTCTATTCTATTCTATTCTGCATTCTATTCTATTCTATTCTATTCTACTTCATTTCTATTTCTATTGTATTCATAATTCATATTCATATTCTATTCTATTCTATTCTATTCTATTCTATGCTATTCTATTTCTATTTCTATTCTATTCTATTCTGCATTCTATTCTATTCTATTCTATTCCATTCTATTCTACTTCATTTCTATTTCTATTGTATTCATAATTCATATTCATATTCTATTCTATTCTATGCTATTCTATTTCTATTTCTATTTCTATTCTATTCTGCATTCTTTTCTGCATTCTATTCTATTCTATTCTATTCTATTCTATTCTATTCTGCATTCTTTTCTATTCATCTCAAACAAGCTATTCTTCAAAGCCCCCGAGGGCAGAACAAGAAATAACAGGTGGAAGATCATTAAAGAGATTCAGCCTAGAACTGAGGAGAAATTGCCTGATAGTGAGAGCCAGCCATTAATCTTGGCTCCAAGAGTTCTGGGTGCTCCATCCCTGGAGGTCTTGAAGAGAAGAGAAGATTGGACAGCCATTTGTCTGGGGTGGAATAGGGTCTCCTACTTGAGCAGAAGGTTGGACTAGAAGTTGAGTTGAGTGGTGCGCTTATGCACATAACAACTGAAGAGCTGGATTACGGCTGTAAGTGCCCGGCTCCATTATGCTCATAACTTGAGGACCATCTGAATGTAGGCATCTTCCTTTTCCTCTTTATAAGACATGGCAGTGAGGTCCTTCACTGGCCATTTTTCTCTTGCTCTACTGCAAAAACTTCTACGTAAGGTAAAAAAATGAGTTTCTTCTTCAGGTTTTGAGATGGTTTGAGAGTAATTCTTGGTAGCGAACAGTTGTTGTGAAGTATTAAAGGCACGCTTGTTGGTCACCAAATATTTGCAACGGGGAAACATCTTTTAAATCTGATGCCAAAACCCTGTGAGCTAACAGAGAGCCATCCCCTCCCTTGTCTTCGATCTTTCAGCCAATGTGCTGTGTTAATTTTAGACAGTTCCTAGAAATAAACCCCACTGATTAAAAGCAGAAAGCACAAACCTTTGTACCACAATCAATGTTTGATATCAGGCTAGGGGAAAAAAAAAAAGACTCTATTTCCTTTCCGTTCAAGCTTTCTTCTTTGCGAGAGGCATTGACCAAAAGGAGGGGTGTGTGGGGGAGGGAAGAAAAAAATTGATTTGGTTGAAGGGTGTTAAAGAGCCCGACAACCAAACGTCAGAAACAATGAATGGTTGTGATGTTGGGGAGGGGGGGGGGAAATCAATAGGGAGGTTAAAGCTGAACCAGAAAAAGGTTTAGCAGAGGCCTCTCTTTTCCAGGACAAATTTGTCTCCCAGCTTTGGTGTTACATAGTCCGAAGGAAATAATAATAATAATAATAATAATAATAATAATAATAATAATAATAATAATAATAATATAATTTAGGACTTTAGGATTCAGACTGACAGGCACTTGGTCCACAACACACCTGACATAACAATAGTTGAAAAGAAAAAAGGATGGTTCATTGACATTGCAATACCTGGTGATGCACAGATTGAAGATAAGCAGCAAGAAAAAAATCACAAAGTACCGGGACTTGCAAACTGAAGTTGAGCGACTGTGGAAAAAGAAATCGTGTGTTGTCCTGATTGTAATTGGAGCCCTTGGAGCAATACCCAAAGGGCTACCCCGCTATTTAGAAATTCTAAATTTGCCGGACTTGAACATTTTGACTCTACAAAAAACCACCTTACTCGGAACAGCTTACATCCTCCGACGATACCTTAACAGTTCCTAGGTCCTTGGTTAGGACTCGAGCTGCTGAGCTATTAACCAGCCTCAAAGGCTGTGAATCTCACTAAAGATTTAATAATAATAATAATAATAATAATAATAATAATAATAATAATAAACCCTTCTTTAATGTAAGGAAGGAGAGGGCTGCAAAATGCGACAAGGGAAATATAGATGGGATGTGAAACCTTTCAATAGAGTGGGGGGGGGGAATAAAAAGAATGGGTAAAGATGTCAATAGAATTGGAGAGAAAGGTGGAGTAATGTTCATCCTTTGCTATTGTTTTCCCCACCTCTTGGTAAGGCCACGCTTGGAATACCTGCATCCATTTTTGGTCGTCACGATGTAAAAAAGATGTGGAGACTCTAGAAAGAGTGCAGAGAAGAGCAACAAAGAGGATGAGGGGACTGGAGGCTAAAACATATGAAGAACGGTTGCAGGAATTGGGTATGTCTAGATGGATGCTCCATCACTGGAGGATTTAAGAAGAGATTGGGCAGCCATTTGTCTGGGATTGGGTTTCCTGCTTGAGTTGGACTAGAAGACCTCCAAGGTCCCTTCCCACTCTGTGATTCTGTTAGTCTTTCAAACCGGATTCTTCTACCCAGAGAAGCCAAACCAAACCCAAACGAAGGTTTGAGTTGTAGGCTTTATTGAGCACCCTGGCCAATGTGCAGGGCAGAATAATTAGCATGTTAATTAGCAAGCTGGAATCTTTTCAAATCAGGTGCCAATCAGCACGTCAGGCTCAATGCACCAGGTGCCTGGATCACAGGAAGAATTTGCAGAACGTCTACGGAGATCCTCAGTCATCCAGATCCTATTGTCTCCCCCCCCCCCAAAAAAAAGAGGAAAAATTTGAGACTACTTGGAGGTTTACCTTTGTCCTCAGGCTCACAGTGAGGACACAGACAAACCTCCAACGACTCTCTAAAAAGGATGCCAAATGACCAGCTGGGTCTCCAAGGAGTATAAATCCTTCCATTCCCCATCATCCAGTCAGAGCTGAAGAAGCTTCTCGGAGGAGAAGCGAAACGTCTTCAAGGAAAAAACAAGAAAGTCCAGTTGCCTCCTGAGAAAAGGCACCATCACGATGGAGAATCTCCATAGACACTTGAATCTTAGGCCGCACAATTGCCTTTCCTTCCTAAAACAGACCGAGCCAGGATTGGCCCTTTTTGGTCACCCTGGAATGGACTAGTTGAGCGGAGCATCCTTTCCACTCCAGAATGCCGCTAGTCCTCTGTGTTTTCCCTAGAAATTACATTGATTTATTGTGGCTGTTATTAAGCTGCTTTTAAGGGGCGAAACTTCCTGAAATCGGCAGAAAGGAAAGACGCGAGGAAAAAAAAAAAAAACAACCAGCGCAGGAAAAAAAGTAGAAATCTGTTTAAAAGGTTACCTTTGAGAAATGCAGTTGGACTGGGATTCGGGGCTCAATAATAGACAGTGTTAAACACGTGGAAACACGCCCCCTCAGTTTCTCCCAGCAATATTGGTTTCCTTGTCATCTGTCAAATTCAGGGAAATCTTTCTTTTCTTTTCTTTTTTTTTTTAACCTTCTCGCCTCTTCCCATTTTGTTTTCTTCTCCTCCTCCTAGGGAAAACAAAAGAAAAAAGAAAAAATCCCCAAACTCATTAGTTTAAAATTCCCTAATGCAACATTCAGCTCAAACCGAGAAAATGATAACCTGTTTTTCTGTTCAAAAAAAAAAAAAAATACACGCAGGGGTTGTTTTGGGCGAGAAAAACCAGAGAGACTGAATCTGGCAGGTTTCTTTGCAACTGGACGCCGTCGTAAAAATGCCTCCCCCTCCCCTCCACTCACCCCCGACTTAGCCAGGATGATATTTGTAGGGTTGCTACCATATGTTCCTTTCCTTTTTAGCTGAGATTATGGCATCATTATTGCTGATAAAAGCTGTTTATTGCCTTGGCAAAAGCTACAGTTGCTTGGAGCAGTTCTGGAAACAGTGAAGTGTGTGTGTGTGTGTGTTTACCAGATGCTGGAATCCTGGGCCTTTGTTAGCTTGTGTGTGTGTATTTTGCCCTTTGTCTGGTTGCCTGTTCCTTCAGCTTGACAGTTCGTAAATTGTTGCTTTTCTTTTCTTTTCTTTTAAGGGCGTGTGTTTAAATACACTTTTATTTTTAGCCGGTTAATTCCGGCTCTATTATACCCTTAGAAAGCTGCTTAGGAGATGAAGGGTTTTGCTGTACTGTTGTTAGATTTCCAGCGGATGCTTTCCTCGCAAGCGTGGCAAGTTAATGAGGGTGGTGGGGTGCTCTTCGGTTGCCCTTGATCGATCGGCCGCGTGCCAGGAAGGTGGGCTTACCCTGCGGTAGTAGCTGTCAGATGGTGGGCTGTAGATCCCACCCCATCAAATTCCTGAGCATCTGGGGCTTCGCTGGGCCAGAAACAGGTTACTAGTTCTCATGCTCTCCACCCAGCTTTTGAAAACATCTTAACGACTGTAGAAAACAAGCTGTACTTTTCAGTAGCTCGGGGCGAACTTGAAATAGATAATGTAGATATATTTGTGCAAAAAAGAGGTGTGGGAGGAGAGACCAGACCTACCGGCCAGAACTTCTAATGAAGATTTGCTTACGGAAATCTGGACCATGGCAGTCTGTTTAGTATTGGAGGCATTTAGGAAGAACTACTACTAAGATACCATGAATCAGGTTGGCGTGGTGGTTAAGGCACCCGGCTGGAAACCAGGAGTCCGTGAGTTCTAGTCCCACTTTGAGCACAAAAGGAACTGGGTGACTTTGAGCTACTCGCTTCTCTCAACCCAAGGAAGAAAGAACTGGCAAGCCATTTCTGAAAAATATTGCCAAGACAAGCG
Organism: Pantherophis guttatus; assembly: GCF_059756535.1. Taxonomy (NCBI): domain Eukaryota; kingdom Metazoa; phylum Chordata; class Lepidosauria; order Squamata; family Colubridae; genus Pantherophis; species Pantherophis guttatus. The sequence goes on along the minus strand of NC_142078.1, from coordinate 14,075,195 downwards.
CAGGGACACAAATTGCCAGACGTTGGGCCATGACATGTCTGCAAGAAAACCACCAAGCTCAGAGACCACCAAGGACCCCATAGTTCTCTTTCTCCTCCTCCTCCTCCTCCTCCTCCTCCTCCTCCTCCTCCTCCTCCTCCTCCTCCTCCTCTCCTCCTCCTCCTTCTTCTCCTTCTCCTTCTCCTCCTCCTCTCCCTTCTCCTCCTCCTCCTCCTCCTCCTCCTCCTCCTCCTCCTCCTCCTCCTCCTCCTCCTCCTCCTCCTCCCACCAAACCCCACTCCCTTCTAGCACTGAAGATGTTCCCTAGTTGGATCATGAAACGTCTTCAAGAAAACCACCAAGCTCGGAGACCACCAAGTTCTCCTCCTCCTCCTCCTCCTCCTCCTCCTCCTCCTCCTCCTCCTCCTCCTCCTCCACAAAGACTATATGTAATCTATTTGTAACATGTCACCAGTTCTTGGTTGTTCCCCAGGTGCTAGGATTTCTCTTCCGGATAAGAAGAGAAAATGATTTTATTTTATTTAGAGAGATAGGTCAGGAACCAAACGAGGGCAGTAAAACATAATAGAAAGCTTTCTGAATGAAACTACATTTTATTTTATTTTTTTGCTTGCATTTTTGTTGTGGGTGGTTCTCTCTCTCTCTCTCTCTCTCTCTCTCTCTCTCTCTCTCTCTCTCTCTCTCTCTATTTCCTCTCTCTCTCTCATTCTCTTCCCCCACTCCCCTATGTATCCTGGGAAATCAGACTGATCAATAGTTCCCATTTCAGTACAACTGCAACCAGCATTACAACTGTATAAAATTTACTATATTGTCCGCTGTAAATTTTAATTGGAAAAGCTGTAGAGCTTTTGCCTCTCTATCTTTTGTGGGTTTAAATCTCTTTGATTTAAAGGCGCTGGAGCCGAGGCGGGGGAGGGGCGGGGGGGAAAGAAATGTTTAAAAAAAAAAAGGAATGAAGGAAGGGAGGGAGGGAGGGAGGGCCTAGGAGGAGGAAATCAAACAAATTTACAGCACATCATATTGTGTCATACCGTATGACACCGTCACATTAAACAGCCCCAAAATACAGCCCTGTGTCGGGTGGGGGTAGGGTGGAGAGAGAAAAAACCGGGGGTGCCGAGGAAACCTAAGCGGTGACTTGGGTGTGTTTGCAGGAAATCCCCTTTTGCAAATCAGCAGACTATAAAAAGATTGGATTAAATTTTGGATTTGCTGATTTTTTAGCTTTCCAGGAGTGTCCAAATAAAAAAAAAAAAGGGGGGGGGGCGAATACCCTGCTTGGAAGAAAGGACAGATGGATGGATGGATGGATGGATGGATGGATGGATGGATGGATGGATAGATAGATAGATACAGATAGATAGATAGATAGATAGATAGATAGATAGATAGATAGATACAGATAGATAGATAGATAGATAGATAGATAGAGAGAGAGATGATAGATAGATAGATAGATAGATACAGATAGAGAGAGAGAGAGATGATAGCTAGATAGATAGATAGATAGATAGATAGAGAGAGATGATAGATAGATAGATAGATAGATAGATAGATAGATAGATAGATAGATACAGATAGAGAGAGAGATAGAGATGATAGATAGATAGATAGATAGATAGATAGATAGATAGATACAGATAGAGAGAGAGATGATAGCTAGATAGCTAGAGAGAGAGAGAGAGAGAGAGATGATAGATAGATAGATAGATAGATAGATACAGATAGAGATAGAGAGAGAGATGATAGCTAGATAGCTAGAGAGAGAGAGAGAGAGAGAGATGATAGATAGATAGATAGATAGATAGATACAGATAGAGAGAGAGAGAGAGATGATAGCTAGATAGATAGATAGATAGAGAGAGAGATGATAGATAGATAGATAGATAGATAGATAGATACAGATAGAGAGAGAGATAGAGATGATAGATAGATAGATAGATACAGATAGAGAGAGAGAGATGATAGCTAGATAGCTAGATAGAGAGAGAGAGAGAGAGATGATAGATAGATAGATAGATAGATAGATAGATAGATAGATACAGATAGAGAGAGAGAGAGATATGATAGATAGATAGATAGATAGATAGATAGATAGATAGATAGATAGATAGAAAGATAGATACAAATAGAGAGATAGATAGATTGGATTAAATTTTGGATTTGCTGATGTTTTTCAGGAAACCTGGTAGGAAAGGGTGTTTTTTTTTAGCTTTCCAGGGGTGTCCAAATAAAAGGGGGGAAAAATACCCTGCTTGAAAGAAAGGACAGATAGATGGATGGATGGATGGATGGATGGATAGATAGATAGATAGATAGATAGATAGATAGATAGATAGATAGATAGATGATAGATAGATACAGATAAATAGATAGATAGATAGATAGATAGATAGATAGATAGATAGATAGATAGATAGATAGATACAGATAAATAGATAGATAGATAGAGATATATTATTTCTCATCCTGGTTTTGTTTCTCTCCCAGATCCAAGGCATGCAAAGAACCCACATTCATTGCTGGTCTCTATTCCAGTTTGGGTCCCAACTTGTGTGAGCCCATAATTAACATAATTAACATGCATAATTCAAGGGGGAGCCCCCCTCACCCCACCCCCATGGAAAGGCTGCCTCCCCCTCCTTCCCCCCCCAGCTGCATTTGCAAGGAGGAAGGAAGGGAAAAGCTGGCGATGGGTATCTCTGGCCATTGCATAGCAGGAATAATTTTTGCTTGGATTGACAACTGCAAGACAATTCAGTCCTGGTGCATATAAACACACACACACACACACACGCACACGCACACGCACACGCAAAGCTAAAGCCCCATTTGGCAGAATTAATCGTTGACAAACTGCTCTTAAGCTGTAACATTGTTTCTGTCAGTTGTTCAGTTTTGATGTCACTGTTAGACATAATAAATCAATAGTGTCAGAATTTAGTAATGTTTATAGCTAGCAAGGTTTATTATTTCATAGGACTGTCATGTACCAATACTGGTTATCGAAGCTGTCTCTAAATTACCCGGGGCAGCGCGCGTTGCTTTGAATAATGCCGGCGGGGTTGGGGTAGGAATTGGTGATCCTATCGGTTCCTACCCCCACACACACAAAAAACACAGATTGCAATTTTGGAATTCTATTTCTGTGTCCTGAGAGCCAACATTTTCCCTAAAAACTGAACTCAAACCCATCTCGTTCAGCTCCTCGGGTACAAAATATCCTAATTTTGGTGGTGTTGGTGGTGGTGGTATTATTATTATTATTATTATTATTATTATTATTATTATTATTACGGTGGTTTTTTGTAGAGTCAAAATGTTCAAGTCTGGCAAATTTAGAATTTCTAAATAGTGGGGTAGCCCTTTGGGTATTGCTCCAAGGGCTCCAATTATTATTATTATTATTATTATTATTATTATTATTATTATTTAATCTTTAGTGAGATTCACAGCCTTTGAGGCTGGTTAATAGCTCAGCAGCTCGAGTCCTAACCAAGGACCTAGGAACTGTTAAGGTATCGTCGGAGGATGTAAGCTGTTCCGAGTAAGGTGGTTTTTTTGTAGAGTCAAAATGTTCAAGTCCGGCAAATTTAGAATTTCTAAATAGCGGGGTAGCCCTTTGGGTATTGCTCCAAGGGCTCCAATTATTATTATTATTATTATTATTATTATTATTATTATTATTGTCATTTGCGTAGGAGGTGCCATCGGTTGGTCACTGCTCAAGGTTTGCTCCCTCTTGTAATATTTTTTTTTCTTCCAGATTGCTTTCTCTTTGGCTTCTCCGCCACACAAATTTGAAATTCTACTTATTGCTTTTTTTTTTGGCAGATTTGAAAAACCTATTAGCTTGCCTTGCCCTTTTATATATATATATCTTGATTTTGCCATGATTCCTACCTCCCTCGGCGTTTCTTAATTGCAGGTTCATGTCAACGAGGTGGAACTGTCTAGGGAAGTGGGGGGGACGACCCAACATCTCTGAGCTTAAGAGAAGGGAGCTGCAGATAAATTGCTGCTCTGAATTATACCTGTGTACAGGTGAGGTCATCAAGGTTGACTTTTTGTTACATACCTGGGCTTCAGGTGGGATTCGGCATTGTTTGTAGGCTGGTGAGGTTGCAGTGTTTGTGAGCAGTTAAGCTCACAAAGCCAGAAAAGACATTCTCTTGGTGGGATGGAGTGGACGCATGGAGAAGGTGTGCACGTGTGTTTGTGTGTGTGAATTCTAACAAGAGTATCGCAGCTTCCCAGGAAGAGGGCAGCACAAGAGCCCCAAAAAGAAGAGGCTGCACAATCCTGAACTGGATGATGGGACAAGGAAGAGGTTCAGGGGAGCCACAACCTAGAATCTCTCGGGGTACATCTATTACGCTAGAAGATTTTAGCTTTGGTCTGGCAAGATTCTGTCCATTGGTCTCTGTTCATAAGGAGATAAAGAATTGGACTCAGTTGGATTTTGACTCCCCCCAACTCTCATTGTCCTCCTTAAGACGAAGCCGTGGCATTTGCTTGAAACAGATGTGTGCTGAATTAGCCTCTGTGCTCCTTCTGTTCTCACCCTCTCCCTAAAGGATAGTTGTTAATTTGAAGAGATGAAGTGGAAGGCTTGAAATTCATCCAAGGATGTCCTACAGCCCAATCAAAAGTCTCCATCCAAGATTAAACGGGTGTAGATAGTCATTTGCAGTTTGGAATCGGGCACTGTAGGCAAGCTTTGGGATTTCTGTTCCTTTCCCACTGGTCTTCCCTTTTTTCCTTTTTTCTTTGGAATGCTTAAGACAATTTGCTTGCTGCAAGTAGATCGGAGGTGGTATTCAGCCGGTTCGTACCGGTTCAGGTGTACCGGTTCAAGCAAACTGGTAGCGGAGATTGCAGATGGGACCACCCACCAGCCCCGGCTCTATGCCGTCCTATTTAGGCACAGTTTTGAGGCTGGGCACATACACGGAAGACACACACCCCAGCAAAGTACATGCGCGGAAGATGCGCACACGGGGCGAACCGGTAGCAACAAAATGTGAAACCGACTGCTGAAGTAAGTGGTATCAACCAAGGGTGAAATCTATTTACATTCCCAACCGGTTTGGAAGTGCACGCGCCACGCGCATTATGTGCATGGGCAAACCCTTCAGCTCATGCGCAGAGGGTAAAAAACAGGTTACTTCCTAGTTTTAATGACTACCGGGCAGGTGGGCAGAGCCTTGCACCGCCATCGCTACCGGTTCTCCGAACCACCGACTGCCATCGCTACCGATTCAGCCGAACCGGTCCGAACCGGGAGCATTTCACTCCTGGTATCAACGCTTCTTTCTTTGTGTCTGTGGCTGCAAGCAGTTTTTTGGGGCTCCACAAATACCTGTTGAATTATAACATCCAGAAGAAGCCTGTGGAGATTCCCAGTCATCGAAGTCCTGGTTGTCCCAAAGGTGCTTTTTCAATAGGCAACTCGATTTTTATTTTCCTTGAAGATGTTTTTGCTTCTCCCCTAAAAAAAGCTTTTTGGGTTCTTCAGACTTCGTTTTCCTGGAAGACGTTTCGCTTCTTCATCCAAAGAAGCTTAATTTCTTGGATGAGAAGCGAAACGTCTTCCAGGAAAAAAAAAAAAACCCAAGTCCACCTTGGCTTTTGGGGGAAAAAAAAAAAGCATTTTTGGGACAATTGGCTAGAAACTGAAGTTTCCTGCCTGATTGCAGGAGGAGGGGAGGAGGGGGGCCTTTGGAAGGAGAAACTGAGAAGGTTGTGTGCCTCTGGAACGGGGGGGGGGCAAGAACAAGACGAGGTCAAATGTAATTAATTCAAGTGGGAAAATGCTTTTACTCTGTAATGTTTAGCCCCATATTTCAAGAATAATAGCATTTCTGTCAGGGCTGTTACATTTTTCAAAGGTATCGCTTTCAGCGGAGAGAAGGCAAGATTAACTGGGCATCCAGCTCTCTTATGTGAAAAGCTCAGGTTTCCTTTTCATTTCTGAAAACCACTCCATTCGTGGAGGAGGCTTGTCTTGCGATGCAGTATCCCCGGGCCTTTTAGTAGGAATAGATGGTTTTATGGGGGGGAGAAAAATATATCTGTCTGCTTGTCTACCTGCTGAGACCTGCGAGGAGCATGGCCTGGCCTTGTGGGGTTGCGTGGACGAGGTCATTGTGGTGTGTAACCCAACCGTAAAAATCACAAGCGGCTCGAGTGGTAGGACCGCTGGGCAGGAGGTTAGCAAGCCCGCGTTTGAGACCCGAGAGCGGCTGTGGGGAGGGTTGAGTTCCCGTCCTTAACTCCAGCTCCTGTTGGGGACATGAAATGATCCCTCAACTGGGCAACGGTGATGTCACTTAAAACTTAAAACTTACTTAACAACTGTCTCACTTAGCAATGTAAATGTTGGGCTCAATTGTTGTCGTGAGTTGAAGTCTACCTGTAACTTCTGGAAGAAGCAGAAACGCAGGACATACTGCTACATGTATAATTTATTTGTGATATTCAACTGTCATTTGGATATACCGTTGTCCCTTAATATGAAAGGCTGATGGCCACCTCAGATAATAATAATAACTTTATTGTCATTGTGCGTGTATACACAGTATACCCATTCAACGAAATTCCCTTAACACCCAAAGACCAGGTCCAACACACATAACAATCCCCAAACACACTCCCACCCACCACAAATTCCCCACCCCTAAACCACCCAAACGTCCACACAACAGACCAAGTCATGCTGTCCAACAGCTCACCGATGGTGGCCCTTGAGTTCATTTGTTGAGTGCAATTATAGCTCTGGGATAAAAACTATTCAGAAAATGTGTGGTCCGAGTTTTAATGGCTCTGCATCTTCTGCCACAAGGCAACAGTCCAAAAAGATTGTGAGCAGGATGGGAAGAGTCTCTGAGAACGTTATGCAACTTTCTCAAACAGTGAGATTCGAAGATGTCGTCCAGGGCTGGTAGCTGGAGTCCGATGATATTCTGGGCAGATCTGGCAGCAGTGAGGTCTGATAAGCTTAGCGTGTCCTTCTACTTGGACTGGATCTTCTCAAGTTTTGTTTCAGCGGACGATCCTCTAGAGAACCTTCTCCCCAACCATGTTTTCCCACCATGTCTGGCCAAGATTTTATACATCTCTTTCCTCTTACCTGCCTCCCCTTTGAGCTCCGAAGCCCTCAACATCTTAGCAGCTTCACCAGGGGGCTCTTCTATAGGCCCTTAATCATTCTGGATGACCTTTTTCTCCACCTCATTTAACGAAGGGACTGTTAGCTCAGCTTCTTTGAAAGACAGGCTCCGTTCCTAGAAATCCTCTCAGGAAACGGAGTTGGATTTGATAGCATCAAGATAGTTTTCAAGTGGTGTTTCCTTCAGGGAAATAGCTCTTAATGACAGGTTTGCCAGTGGAAGAGGGTTTTCCTGAGTTGGTTTGCTTATTTAAGTTATTTCTGAGACTGTAAACTTTGGTTTTTGGGGATTTTTCCAGTAGCATAATCTGTAATTAAAAGCAAAAAAAACCCCTTAACAAACCACCTTAATAATGGCTAAATAAGAGCAGAGCAGTGAAATATTATGGAAGTTACGGGTTCTCCATCTCTGGAGGCTTTATAAGAAGACAACCACTTCTTAAGGATAGTTTGGTTGGTTCTCCTTCATCAGGAGTCTCCAACCATGGGAACTTTCAGACTTATGGACTTCAACTCCCAGAATTCCTCAGCCAGATGGCCGAGGAATTCTGGGAGTTGGAAGTCCACAACGTTGCCAAGGTTTGAGACCTCTGTCCTACAGAATTTTTCCCCCCAATTCCACAATTCTATAACTCTGTGATTCGAAGGGGGAGTTTAGAAGAAGAAGCAGGCTGAGCTAGAAGGCGGCGTTAAACATGTCATCAGTTTGGAGTTGCTGAGTCTCATAAGAGACACGAGCCCAGTTCCCCCTTTACCCTTATCTAAGGCCGATTTAGCTTGGACTAGATTTGACTAGATTTTTTTTTACGGAGGTATCGATCGATGGAACGGCTTCCCTCCAGAAGTTGTAATGAACACACTTTCCTTGCTTTCCTACCCACCGTCTTGAAAACAGGTGGGACCACAAAATCGGCCCCACAACATAAAAAAAAACCCTTGTGGTTTCATCCAAGCGGATGCCAAATCGTTGTGGTGATTTTCTCACTGCTGCGCTTGTTGTCTTTCTCTCCCACCCATCCCACCCCCTTCCTCAACCTTTTATAACACAGATTACATTGCTAGCGGCGATACATATTTAATCAGATTCTCGGCGCATACTTATTGCATGCTTTGAAGCTACCCAAGCATTAAAAAAAAGCCGTGAACTGCATTCCTCTCTTTTTTTCTCTTTCCTTCACACCCCTCTCCCCAAGCACGTCCCCCAGATCAGGTAGGAAACAGTCGGGAGATATTTGGGGTGGAGGGCGGAGAGGAAGAAGAGGGGAGGGAACAGCTAATTGATATCTTCAGAAGACGAGTCTGTTCAACAAGACGATTTGAAACGTTGCGGAGTTGCCAGAAGGGCCATTAACATAAATGTTTAACTCAGACACGCGCGAACTTATGTACCAAAATGAAAATGTTTCATGCATTAATTTGCCGCAGAAGGTGCTAACATAACAATTAGATCGGCATTCTGCCGGCTAACATTTGAATTTCCTGGAGCATCCTTTCTCCTTCTGATCCAGGCTGGTGATGGAGGGAGGGTCCCTTTCTCTTCCCATGCCCTCCCACCCTCCGAACGAGCCAAGCCGTTTATTCTTTTGTTAAATTGAATTTACACAGGTTTTGAAACCCGCTGGCAGGAGCCGAGGACGCCGTTTTCATCTTTATTTTCCAGTTCATATATAAAATAATCTAAAGCTGGTGTAATGGGATGTGGGAATGACCTTGGGAGACAGAGGAAGAGCCACAGCCAGGGGAATTGGTGGGATAACAGCAGTGGTGAAATGCTCCGAAGTCTACTACCGGTTCGCTGCGAACGCATGCATGGTGTGCGCCAAATTTGTACTGTATGCATGCATGCGCAGTGTGGCCAAACATGCGCTTCAGCACATGCGCCCCGCAGGGTTTCTTGCTTTCTAGCAAATATAAATCACACGGCACAGCTGATCGTTGAAAATATCGGTTCGTCCGAACCAGTAGCATTTTTTTACTACCGGTTCAGGCGAACCGATAGCTTTTATTACTCCCCTGTTTTCCTGAAAATAAGACATCCCCTGATAATAAGCCCAATCAAACTTTTGAGCGCATGAACTAAAATAAGCCTCCCCCCGAAAATAAGCCCTCCCCAAAAATATTTCAATGCAGAGTTGGAAATGAGGTAAGATGGCAAGAGGAGCCCCATCTTGCTCCACCCGCCTCTGTGGGTGTGGCTTGGTGGGCGTGACATGGCTTGGTGGGCGTGACAGGGGAAGGATACTATAAAATCTCCATTCCCATCCCACTCCAAGGGAAGGATACTGTAAAATTTCCATTCCCTCCAGATCAGCTGGGACTTGGGAGGCAGAGAATAGATGAAGGCGGGACGAGTCAGAATATTTACAACCGGTTCTCCGAACTACTCAAAATTTCCGCTACCGGTTCTCCAGAACTGGTCAGAACCTGCTGAAACCCACCTCTGCTACCTATGCACAAGAATCTAGGCAACCAGCAGTCAAAGCTCAATTAGCACTAGATAAGGGACAACAGAATTCATAGGTTCTTATTGTGGTGACTCAATGATTCCAAACTAACGACACATTTGACTCCGCCTTCCAGCTCTTCTCCTTACACATTCCTTCTAACAGCACAGCACCGCCTATCCTAAACTTGAACCCTGGCACCGAGGGGCATTTCAAAAAAAAAAAAAAGAAAGAAGGATCAATTCGCTCCCAGTGATCTTCCGGGTACGCTTTAAAGTGTCGGTTACCACTTTTAAAGCGCTCCATGGCACAGGGTCTGGGTATTTACGGGACCGCCTTCTGCCACCGATAGCCTCCCACCGGCCAGTATGCTCCCACAGAGACGGACTCCTCCAGGTGCCGTCAGCCAGGCAATGTCGGCTGGCGACCCCCAGGGGGAGGGCCTTCTCTGTGGCAGCTCCTGCCCTCTGGAACGACCTGCCCCCGGAGTTACGTAGGATACCAGATCTCCGTGCTTTTCGCCGTGCCCTCAAAACTTTTCTATTTCACCAAGCTGGGCTGGCGTAAACCCTCCCCCCCTCTTTATATATTTTAATTGTAACGGATTTTAGTTGGGATGTTTTAAATCTGGGCCAAA
>NC_142078.1:14049940-14059940 GCF_059756535.1 Pantherophis guttatus | reverse complement strand
TTCTTGGAATTATAATAATAAACATCAAGCAAGAATCTGAAAGCGCGCTAGACTATCGTATGTATCAGAGTCGCTCGTGACGAGATGGGGAGAATAATAAGTTCAATAAATGCATAAATAAAATCACAGTCTGTAGAAGCCGTACTAGGCATGGTGTGACTTGGGAACTAATATCATGCATGTGGATGTATTTGCGTACACAGGTTCATGTATGTCTTGGAAAGGAGGTCCTTATTTCTGAAGCCCACCTTCTAAAGAACTTTGCGGGGTCCTTGGTGTCCTTTGAGCTTCGTTTTTTAAATTCTTCTTGCAGACATTTCACGACCCAACTAGGTAACATCATCAGCGCTAGAAATGGACGCGGTTTGCATTTTCAGCCCTGATGACGCCGCCTAGTTGGGCAACGAAACAACCAAGCTCAGAAAGCACCAAAGACCCCACCGTTCGCCTCTCAGCTACAAATATTCTCTTCTACAGAACTTGGCCTTCGAAAAGCATCTTCAGCTACAAAGCTCCCTTGTTCCCAAAACTTTTCACTCTCTCTAACTCTCTCTCTCTCTCTCTCTCTAACTCTCTCTCTCTCTCTCTCTCTCTCTCTCTCCTCACCACCTTCCAAATGATCTGTCGGAGATACGGACTCCCCAAGTTTTCAAGACCTACCATGTCCAGATTTTGCATTTCCAAGCAAAATGTCCTGCAACGGGCAGCATTTGACTTTATGGATGATTTCAAGGGTGCTTAGCTGGAAGAGTTTGCGACAAGGTCTTTAAATGTCAGGGAAGGCGAGATGATAACAGCAGCCCTAGAATTTGCTTTGCGTTAAAGACAGGACCGTGTGGGGTCAGGATCTCGGTTGGCTTGTCAAGACGTTGGGTCTTCCTCCTGGGTCAAACATTTGGGGACTGAGAGAGGTTGCATGACCCCCTTTTGCAAACCGACATTTACAGAGATGGGCGTGATAAAAATGTTGTTTGCCCTGGCTTGAAAAATCAATGTTTAATTTACTGGGATGGATGGATGATTTCGGCCGAAAGCGGAAAGGGTGGCATTTGGATGCGCCACCATGGGTTGGCCCGAGGAAAAAAATAAATAAATAAATCACGCTATCTTAATAACAGGCTTGATTTTATAAATGATTTCGAAGGGCCGCCCTCCCCCACCCCCCCACTTTCCCCTTCCCTCCCTCTCTCGTCTCCCTCCTCTGAAATCACCAATCCATTCATTTTAATATGTAGAATTGGTTTGCTAGCAGGGCGACAGTTTAAACAGACTTCCCACTGCGAGAGAAGTGCCACCATATTGCTTCCCATTACTCGCTAAGGTGGTTGTTTAGGAGGAGAGGGGTGTGTGTGGGGGGGGAAACCCCTCCTCCTCTCCGGATACGTTTTAAAGGACTGTAATTTTATTTAGGATAATGAAGATTTATCGCCCGTTTCGGCAGCGTGAGAGGTGGCTTTTAGGACGAGCAGAACGTGCTCTCTGGATGATTTCGGAAGATGCTTAGCTGGAAGGGTTTGACACCGTCTTAATGTCAGAGAAAGGCGAGGAGATAACTCCTGCTAGTCATTACTCAGAGGTTTAAGAGAAAGGGGTAGTTGTTTTTTTTTTTGGTACTAGGCCTCCATCACGAGATACTCTGGGGTTCCCCCCCCCACCCACTCACCCACTCCCTCCTCTGGATGGGCCTTCAAGCATCCTTTAATCGTCTTCATTATCTCTTTTAAGCAGTTATCGCCTCTTTGCATTTGACTTTGAATCAGAAGTTGCTGGCTCGAAAAACAGAAAAGGAAGATCCGTTCGCAGTTGCAAAGTCTGAATCTTGAAACTTCACCAGTGGGTGGGTTGGGGGGGGCAGCTTTCCATCTGCATTTTTATCACATTCCCCTTCTCTCTCTCTTATTCTGCCTTTCCCCCCCCCCAATAAACACTCCACGGCGCCATAAATATTGTTCCTGTTTTCACTTTTAATACCCTTCTCCACTCTCCCTTAGTTTCTCACAGGCTGCGACTTAGCCGGCGCATTTAATGCCCGGTTTATAAATCTTAAAAGCAGAAGGAATTGAACGGTTACAAGATATTTCTTTCTCTCCCCCCTACCCCACCACCCCTTCCTCTCTCTCTCTCTCTCTCTCTCTCTCTTTCTTTTATCAGGTTTTTATCTTCTGGCTGGAAATGCCGGGGCGCTCAAAACATTTCTAATTTCCCCTTATTTGAAGGTTCAAACCGTTTCAAATTACTGCCTCTGGATTGTTCCTGACATGTAGAATGGTAAATTTGATCCGAGGGAACGCAGGAATGCATTGTGTGTTCCTTTTTTCAAACAAGGGAATTCAGTAGGTAAATTACACTCATTTACTTGGGACTGTAATTTAGTTCACAGCCTTTAGGCAAATGCGAAGAGAAGGACAGAAGAGAGCAAAATAGCTCAGAACCGGGGAGGGGAGGGTATTTCCCTCCCCCTCCTTCCCTTCCCAATGGAATAGAGAATTTTGTGCTAGGAAGAAGGAGAATTAGAGGGTTCCGTTTCACTCACAAGCAGCATTGTTTTATCCTTCCCCTTTTGCATTATTATTATTATTATTATTATTATTATTATTATTATTATTATTATTTGAAATCATCTTTCTCCATTTCTAGACTTCCAAGCTGATTAACTCGGCTGTAGTTTAAATCTTCCCAAAAATGCCCTTTGAAGCTGGGGGTATATATAGTTTTTAAGGACGTTGGTTTGCTTCCACATCTGATTGTAATTTTTTTTTTGGAAAAAAAGGGCAGCTTTTTCCTACCCCACCCCACCCCACTCGATTAAATAAATCAGAACGGTTTTAGAAGTATTGAGAAAAAGGAAGCTCAGGTTACACCCTTAATTTTGTAAGCGTGTTTGTTTCAGTGAAGGATGTTCCCCCCCCTTTTTTTATATATATATAATACGTTTTTTTCCCCCTCCCTTAAATCATTCTAGCACTTTGAAGAAATTTTGGGTTTTGTTTTACGTTAGCCATCTCCAACCCTTCCTCTGCTTCCTGAAAATAACCATCTGCCTAAATATTTGGGGTTTTTTATTTTTTTTTAGTCCAATGCTTCTACAGATGGCTTTTAAATTTGGCTTATATTTTCCTCGCGGTCTCTTCAGTCTATTTCTCTCCATCTGTATCCCGTATCTCAAGGAATCGAGGTTTTATTTTTGCAGGGGGGGGGGAAGAAAAAAAATTGGATGTTTATACTCTTTTTTTTCCCCCCCTCCTGCAAAAGAGAAAACACCTCCATCATCAACCGGTAAATTGGAATTTCAAGCGTTAACTTCCATCTTTGGATTTCTACAGTGGCCAGAAAGTGATTTTGGTGGGTTTTTTGTTTGGCGTGTGCAGTGGGCTTCGTGGCGAAGGGTTTCTGCAATTCGCTCGCGGGCTTCGTGTAAACTCCCCCGTCTTAATTGATGGCCACGGAAAGGCGCAAGCTAGGCTGATGGTTTGTTAGCGTATAGCTTGTTAAATTGTAGTTGCCAATTTAAAATAAATGATGCCTCCTGGGTCAACATTTTTTAGAGGGGTGTGTGTGTGGGAGGGGGAGGCTGGGGGATTCAGCCCAGCTGTTCAAGAGCAGTGGTGGGCTGGTGGTTTTTCATTTTTTCCCCCTAACTTTTATGCTTGTACACCTCTCTTCTCTTGCGCACAAGGTCAGCCTGTTCGTGGGTTTTAATAGCAGTCTATCAAGGAGAAAATCAATGAGCCGCCTGTTTCGCACTCGTTTCACTGGGGGATATTCTCTCTCTCTCTCTCTCCGTCTCTTTCTCTTCCACCCCTCTGATGTGTACTGATCCCAAGGTTGAAAGTGACAATATTAATGCCCTGTTAGCGTCCAGCCGAAAGGAAAACCCACAAAGCCGCAGCCCTACCGTCTGCACGGAGGTTTCTGTGGTTAGTTGCGAAGTCGTGTCCGACCCATCGCGACCCCATGGTAAAAAAGGTAAAGGTTCCCCTCGCACATATGTGCTAGTTGTTGTTCCCGACTCTAGGGGGCGGTGCTCCTCTCCGTTTCAAAGCCGAAGAGCCAGCGCTGTCCGAAGACGTCTCCGTGGTCATGTGGCCGGCACGACTCAACGCCAAAGGTGCACGGAACGCTGTTCCCTTCCCACCAAAGGTGGTCCCTATTTTTTCTACTTGCATTTTTTTTTAACATGCTTTCGAAGGAATAGCAATAGCCCTTAGACTTAAATACCGCTTCCCAGTGCTTTTGCAGCCCTCTCTAAGCGGTTTACAGAGTCACCCTCTTGCCCCCCAACAATCTGGATCCTCCTTTGACCCACCTCGGAAGGATGGAAGGCTGAGTCCACCTTGAGCCTGGTGAGATTTGAACTGCTGACCTGCAGCTAGCAGTCAGCTGAAGTAGCCTGCAATACTGTACTCTAACCACTGCGCCACCTTGGCTCGGCCCAGTCGCCTCTTTAAAAAACACCTTTGGGATAATCAATGAACAATTCAACCTGGAGGTTTTCAAACACTAGACTGAACAACCACTTGAGCGGGATGGTATAAGGCTCCTGCCTTGGGCAAAAGGGGTGGACTAGAAGATCTCCAAGGTCCCTCCCAGCTATTATTATTATTATTATTATTATTACTATTATTATTATTATTATTATTATTTATTATTATTTAAATTTCTATACCGCCCTTCTCCAGGATAGGACTCAGGACGGTGAACAGCCAGAGTAAAAAAAAAACAATACATACAAAATTTAAAAGCAATTTAAAATAATTAAATTAAATATTATTGGCCGTAAATTAAAATAACCCAATTTAAAACCAATTTAAAATTAACTCAAGCCAGCCCTTTCTTATGATTCTACTGTCGGGTTTCGATGTCGCTAAGCGAAACATTGGTTGTCCCATTTTACGACTTTTTCTTGCCACCGTTGTTAAGTGAATTCAAGCTGTGAAGGGAATCTTGGCTTCCCCTGTTGACTTTGCTGGTCAGAAGGTGGCAAAAAGTGGGGGGGGGGGAAATTGGATACCGCAACTGTCATAAATATGAATTGACTGCCAAGCATCCAAATTTTGATCTAATGACTGCAACGGTCATAAATCTGAAAAATGGTCAAAAGTTACTTTTTTTCCAGTGCCGTCGTAACTTCGAACGGCCACTAAACGAAGAGATGTAAGTGGAGGGCTGCCTCTATTTATTGATTAAAATTTATCAGCCTCCTCTTTGAGGCAGGATCGTCTTTGGGGCAAGAAGGGAGAGGAGGATGAGTTAATTCGTGCCTTCTCCTAAGACACATTTTTTTGAGGCTTGGATCACAGAAAGGCAGATCTTAAGTGAGATTAAAAAGAAAAAAAAAAATTCCCTTTAATGCTGTATTATTTGTTCCGCCAGGCCGGACTATCAACATAATAGTTTTAAATTGGGGTACTTGAATTTATTGGGGTTTTAAATCTGAGCCACTTTATTTAATTATTTTAAATTTTATATTGTTGTTTTGTCTGTGTTTTTAAATAGGCTGTACACTGCCCTGAGTCCTTCGGGAGAAGGGCGGTATAGAAATAAAATTATTATTATTATTATTATTATTATTATTATTATTATTATTATTATTATTATTATTATTATTTGCTGGATGAAACCAAAGTTTAGAGACTTTTCTTTTTTTCCCTTCTTCCTCCCATTCTCTCTCTCTCTCTCTCTGTGTGTCTGAATCTGGTTCCTACAGTTTGGGCAGCTTTCTTATTATGGGGTGAGGAACTGCGAGTTGTAGCTATGTATAAAAGCGAAGGAATATATTATGAATAATGCATTATCGAACAGCTCATAAATGTAAGTCGGAATTTCCTTCAGTAGTTGAGTTTTCAGTCACCTTGATGAAACGGTCTTGAAGGCACTTACATGCTTCTTTCTTTCTTTCTTTCTTTCTTTCTTTCTTTCTTTCTTTCTTTCTTTCTCTCTCTCTCTCTCTCTCTCTCTCTTTCTTTCTTTCTTTCTTTCTTTCTTTCTTTCTTTCCCTTCTTCTTTTTCTTCCTTCCTTCCCCCTGCTGGCATTTGGAGTGAGCCTCTGACAGGCTGATTTTTTTTCTTTTTTTTCCCACCCCTGTTGCGAAGCTGCTTTCTCTCTCTAGTTAATATTCCGTGATACGTGTCGTACCAAAGTAAACTGGAAGAGCCGGGGCGAAGATATTTGCATTAATTATGCAGTCGGGATGGAAGGGAAGAAGAGGGGGGAGAGAAGTGGCGGAGGAGGCGGCTGCGGTGTGGCCGAGCCGTGGCCAAGATGAAGTGGCAGAGAAGGAACTCTTTGATGGGGCTGAAAAGAGAGAAGGGAGAGGAAGAGAGAGGGGGGGAAGGGACAGAGAGAGACAGAGGGAGAGAGGGGGGAGGAAGGGAGAGAGAGGGAAAGGAATAGAGAGAGAGAGAGAGGAAGGGACAGAGAGAGACAGAGTGAGAGAGAGGGGATGGAAGGGAGAGAGAGGGGGGATGAGAGAGAGAAGAAGGGAGAGAGAGAGAGAGAGGAAGGAAGGACAGAGAGATAGAGAGAGAGAGGCAAAGAGAGAAACACAGAGGGACAGAAAGAGAGAGGGAGGGGAAGGACATTGAAAAAGAGAGGAGACAGGGAGAGGGAGAGGGAGAGAAAGAAAGAGGAGGAAGAGAGAGAGAAGAGGGGCGAAAGAGAGAGAGAGAAAGTGGCAGAGAGAGAGGGAAGAAGAGAAGGAGAGACAGAGACAGAGAAAGAGAGTGAGAAACAGAGAAAGAGAGAAACCGAGAGGCAAACAGAGGGACAGAAAGAGAGAGGGAGGGAGGGACACTGAGAAAGAGAGAGAGGGAGAGGGAGAGAAAGAAGAGAGAGAGAAAGAAGGCGGGAGAGAGAGAGGAAGAGAGAAGGGAGAGGAAGAGAGAGAGAGGAAGGGACAGAGATAGTGAGGAGGGAGGAAGGGAGAAGGAGGAAGAGGGGGTGAGAGAGAGAGAGAGAGGAAGGGAGAGAGAGACAGAGTGAAAGAGAGGGAGGAAGGAAGAAAAGGAGAGACTGAGATAGAAAGAGAGAGAGAGAGACAAAGAGAGAAACACAAAGAGGCAGACAGAGGGACAGAAAGAGAGAGGGAGGGAAGGACACTGAGAAAGTGGGACAGGGAGAGGGAGAGAAAGAGAGAGAAGGAGGGGGAGAGAGAGAAGAAGAGGAGGGGAAAGAGAGGGAGAAAGAGAGAGGGAGAGACAGAGTGACAGAGAGAGAGGGAAGAAGAGAGGGAGAGACAGAGAAAGAGAGCGAGAAACCGAGAGGCAGACAGAGGGAGAGAAAGAGAGAGGGAGAGAAAGAGAAAGAGAGGGAGGAAGAGAGGGAGATGGAGACAGACAGAGAGAGAGGGACAGAGAGACAGAAGGGGAAAGAGTGAGGGGGGAAGAGAGAGACCCAGTTTGCCATGTTGTAGAGTTCTGGTCTGCCATTGTTTTGTGCCTTGACATCAACAAGGGAAAAGGATTAAACTGTTGTTGAATCACAGCTACTCTCTCATCTTAGCTTGGTGCATCACGATTTCCCCTAATGGAAACAGGGGTGAAGTTGGTGTGTTCCTAGGGTACCTTCAGCCGGGTCAAAACTGTGCGAGGACATGGGGAAACACTTATGACCATTTTTTCAGACTTAACGACGGTCTCCGCCGTCCCGTGATCAAAAAATGCTCGGCAACCGATTCACGCCGAGGATGGTGGCAGCGTCCCTGGGTCACACGATCCCCTTTTGCGACACCTCTGACGAGCCAAGTCAACGGGAGAAGCCAGACTCACTTAACGACCGGGTTACTCACTGGATGACTTGCGGCGATTCACTTAGTGGCCGAGGCGAGGAAGGACTTAAAACGGGGCGGGGTGGGGAGCTCACTTTTCTCTCGCTTAGCAACGGGAATGTTGGGACTGGCTCCATTGTGGTCGTAAGACGAGGACTACCTGTAATACGCTTCGAATCAGTTTTTCGGATCTCAGGAGGGCCACCTGACATCCATGTTTGCCGCAAAACACCTTCCTCCCCCCGCTTTACTTCTGCCTAATATCCCCTCTCCTTCCTGACAGTTTAATACATAATTACGGGGAAACAGTACGCATTCCCCTTTGAGCAAGACTTGTATGTGTGTGTGTATCTGTGTTAGCGTGGAACACCCCCCCTCTCCTCGCTTGCTCCGAATTATGCAAATTGAACGCCTGAAGTTGTCACATCTAGGCCCCCTCCTCCCCCCCAAAAAAGGGGGGGAGAATGTCATTTGATGGCCAATTATTCAGAAGCAGCTAATCAGCGGGGCTCTTACCCCATTCTGCTGGATTGTGGCCGTTGTGTGAATGCAAGAAAGCCACGGGCTCCATTCGAGACCGTCTCTACGGCGTGACTTCTTCCTGACGTAGGACTAGAACTCACCGTCTCCTGGGGATTGGCCCAAAGTCACCTAGCCAGTTTTCATGCTTTAAAGGTAGAACTAGAACTCACCATCACCTGGTGATTGGCCCAAAGTCACCCAGCCAGTTTTCATGCTTTAAAGGTAGAACTAGAACTCACCATCACCTGGGGATTGGCCCAAAGTCACCCAGCCAGTTTTCATGTTTAAGGTAGGACTAGAACTCACCATCACCTGGGGATTGGCCCAAAGTCACCCAGCCAGTTTTCATGTTTAAGGTAGGACTAGAACTCACCATCACCTGGTGATTGGCCCAAAGTCACCCAGCCAGTTTTCATGTTTAAGGTAGGACTAGAACTCACCATCACCTGGTGATTGGCCCAAAGTCACCCAGCCAGTTTTCATGTTTAAGGTAGGACTAGAACTCACCATCACCTGGGGATTGGCCCAAAGTCACCCAGCCAGTTTTCATGTTTAAGGTAGGACTAGAACTCACCATCACCTGGTGATTGGCCCAAAGTCACCCAGCCAGTTTTCATGTTTAAGGTAGGACTAGAACTCACCATCACCTGGTGATTGGCCCAAAGTCACCCAGCCAGTTTTCATGTTTAAGGTAGGACTAGAACTCACCATCACCTGGGGATTGGCCCAAAGTCACCCAGCCAGTTTTCATGCTTAAGTAGGACTAGAACTCACCGTCTCCTGGGGATTGGCCCAAAGTCGCCTAGCCAGTTTTCATGCTTAAAGTAGGACTAGAACTCACCGTCTCCTGGGGATTGGTCCAAAGTCGCCCAGCCAGTTTTCATGCTTAAGGTAGGACTAGAACTCACTGTCTATGTCTAGTTATGTCTAGTTTAATGAAAAGAAGGACTAGGGGAGACAGGATAGAACTCTTCCGATATCTCAGGGGCTGCCCCAAAGAAGAGGCAGTCAAGCTATCCTCCAAAGCAACAGAAGGCAGGAGAAGAAGCAACGGGTGGAAACTAATCAACTTAGCACTAAGGAGAAATTTCTTGACAGTTGGAACAATTAACCAGTGGAACAACTGGCCTCCAGAAGTCGTGAATGCTCCAACACTGGAGGTTTTTAAGAAGATGTGGGATAACCATTTGTCTGCAATGATATAGGGCTTCCTGCCTGAGCATGGGGTTGGACTAGAAGACCTCCAGGGTCTCTTCCAGCTCTGTTTTTCTGAGCTCTTTCTCACGTTCTCAAATCAAAGCAACGGAAAGTGTCTTGTGCAGGCTTCATACCGAGTTGTCATTTTCGAGGGAACTCCCCCCTAACCGGAGAACGAACAATGCATAAAAGCCGAATCGGTTTCAGTTTTTCGACTGGATTTGCCTGTCGCTCTTTGGAGCACCGGCCTGCGACGGTGCACCCAACCAGCGAAAGTTTCATGCCTCTGGCTTTTTAATGTTCCCTTTCGCTGTGGGGCAACGCACTGGGTTAAACGCCTGTTGGATTGCGTGCTTTCCAAGGCGCAAATGTGACTGAATGGCATTTCAGTTGTTAAACAGGGGTGGCTGAAAGACAGAACAGAAGTGCAAATAATCTCGTAAGAACATGCAGAATTGTTCCTTCGTTCCCACGTACCTTGAACCTTGTTTCAGGCTGCTGTTTTTCAGCAATAA
>NC_142078.1:14042440-14044940 GCF_059756535.1 Pantherophis guttatus | reverse complement strand
TCATGATTCCTCCAACGTGTCTGTGGTTGGTTGATTTCTGTCTTCTCTCTTTTTTGTTGTTGTCATTTTTGCCCTCCCTAATGGGGTCTCTATTTGGATCCTGGTTTATCATCGGTCTTTGCTGGTGCAGGTGCCACCTCTAAAAACTCCACAGCTGTGTGTCAGAGAAGCAGGCAAGAGAGAGAGAGACCTTGTCGTGATATCTCATCCAAGAAGGTTTATCTTTTTGGAAAGATAATTCCAATTGTGCACATGGGGGGGGGGAGAAAGAGAGACAGAGAGAGAAAGAAAAAAGAGACATAGAGAGAAAGAGAGAGAGAGAGAAAGAAAGAGAGACACAGAGAGAGACAGAGGGAGAGAGACAGAGAGAGAAAGAAAAAAGAGAGGGACAGAGAAAGAGAGACAGAGAGAGGGAGAGACAGAGAGAGACACACACAGAGAAAGAGAAACAGAGAGAAAGAAAAAAGAGAGACAGAGAGAGAGAGAGACAGAGAGAAAATGAGAGAGGGAGAGACGGAGAGAGAGACACAGAGAGAGACAGAGAAAGAAAAGAGAGAGACAGAGAGAAAGAGAGAGAGAGAAAGAGAGAGGGAGGGAGGGAGAGACAGAGACAGAGAGAGACAGAGAGAAAGAAAAGAGAGAGACAGAGAGAAAGAGACAGAAAGAAAGAGAGAGAGAGAGAAAGAGAGAGGGAGGGAGAGAGGGAGAGAGAAAGAGACACAGAGAGAGAGAGACAGAGAGAGAGATAGAGAGAGAAATAGAGAAAAAGAAGAGAGACAGAAAGAGAAAGAGACGGAGAAAGAAAGAGAGGGAGAGAGAAAGAGACGGAGAGAGACAGAGACAGAAAGAGAGAGGGAGGGAGGGAGAGAAAGAGAGAGACAAAGAGAGAGGGGGCGGGAGGGAGAGAGAAAGAGACAGAGGGAGAGGGAGGGAGGGAGAGAGGGAGAGAAAGAGAGAAAGAAAGAAAGAAAGAAAAGAGAGACACAGAAAGAGAAAGAGACGGAGAAAGAAAGAGAGACAGAAAGAGAGAGGGAGGGAGAGAAAGAGAGAGAGAAAGAGGTGCGAGGGAGGGAGAGAGAAAGAGAGGGAGAGGGAGGGAGGGAGAGAAAGAGACGGAGAAAGAAAGAGAGACAGAAAGAGAGAGAGAGAGAGAAAGAGAGACAGAGAGCAAATCAGTGCCTTTCCGCGGAGGAGGGTAAATAAAGAGCCAAAGTCAATAAGAAAGGTTGAGTTTCCGCCTCCAGCAATGGCGGACAGCTCATTTTGTAGATGGCGGCTGTTTTGTTTACATTTATAATGCAGCTTTATTTAATACTGACAGATATTGCTTGTGGCAAATGATAGTCAGGACGTATGAGCGATCATAATGCTCCTGTCTCCTTACAAAACCGCCACGGAAAATCACCGGTTCACTTCAAGGCGGGAGGGGGGGGGTTTATGGAGGAAAAGGATATAAGACAGCGCTTGTTCGGGTTGGGCCAAGGTATTTATGGAGCTGTTTTACTAGCTGCGAACATGTCACTTTATAGCGGTTGTGAAAATGGACTTTTTTTTTTTTTGCTAGCGTGTGAGAAAAAAAAGGAAATAACATTGCAATATACAAGGGTAGTAAAATATATATATATATCTATAAATAATTCCTCTCCCCCTCCATCGCCTTCCCCCCCACTCCACTCCCTCGTTCTACAAAGCATTGAATTCGAGATGGGCGAAGGGAGTTTTCTTCCCTGCTCAGCCTGGATGCCGGTTTATTTTTTTTTTATTTTTTATTTTAATTTGATTTATATGCCGCCCTTCTCCAGAGACTCAGGGCGGCTTACAAGGCGTTAAGCAATAGCCTTCATACTTTTGTATATTTATACAAAGTCAGCTTATTGCCCCCACAAACTGGGTCCTCAATTTACCTACCTTAGAAAGGATGGAAGGCTGAGTCGACCTTGAGCCTGGTGAGATTCGAACTTACAGTAATTGCAGACAGCTGGTGTTAATCACAATGCTATCAGTCTGCTGAGCCACCAGGCCCAGTTGCTAGCATCCCAAGTTTTATTCTTCAGCCGAAGTCCCTTTTTGAAATGTTACTGGGTTTTTTTAGGCGGGGGGGGGGGGGAAGAAGATTTATTATTTATTTATTTTTTTATTTTCAATTTATAGACCGCCCTTCTCCCTGAGGACTCAGGGCGGTGCACAGCCAGAATTAAAAACGTGAAATGCAAATATTAAAAACAATCAAAATCTATGTAAATTTGGCCCAAAATTTAAAAAAACCACAAACCAATTAAACATTTAAAAATTTTAAAAAATTTCTTCCTAAGCCATTTTAAAATTGAAATGTTTGCTACCAAGAGCATAAAAGGGAACGCAATCGAATAACAAGCAAAGCAGATAAAAGAGAGAAAGGAAGGAAGGAAGGGAGGGAGGGAGAAGAAGAAGAAGAGGAAGAAGAGGAAGACAAACAGACCTGTGAGGTGAGATGGGCCGAGAGAGAGAGAGAGCGATTGGT